>NC_135973.1:9210994-9415994 GCF_053455715.1 Rhinoraja longicauda
AAAAAAAAAAACAAAAAAGACTTTTCAGACATTCTCAGCCAGGGTTTGTGATATGATATGATGATATGATATGATATTCACTAATGTTACATTGTGTTGTGGTCACAAACTACCCTGATTGTCTAGGTTGTGGTCACAAACTACCCTGATTGTCTATCTCAAGCCTGGTATCAAGTCGATGTAAAAACATTTAACCTTGTTAGGTTTAAAAAAATAAAAAGAAACACATAATGCCTGTGTGGGATGTTTAAGAGTGAATCAATATCTTCGAGCAGTGGGGGAGTGAATGGCTCATGTTTTGCTGGAGGTACAACGTTCACAGGTCATTTATTTATTTGTCCAAGTGTACTTAACTGCTTCGGTTGTAAACCAGCATCTGTAGTTCCTCCCTAGAAACATTTCCACACACTCTCCAGAGTTCACTCAAGTCTCCCCTCCTCCTCCTCCTCCCTGCCTGGTCCCCACGAACCCTCATGGAACAAGAGAGCCTCCGACATTTTTTAAACTCAAGTTCATGCAAACGCCAATGGAGAGCTTCACAAAAAACAAAAAAATAAATGCTCGAGACAAATGATCCACCGTCAACGTTGATCCACCTTAAAACAGGAACCATTCGCCCTACTTAGTTAGGTTCATTCTGAAAACGCTCCACCCAAAGAATTTTCCTAACCAAACAGGTGAAAATATTTAACATCATTAATTGTTGCCAGACTTGCGGATTTTGCGTGGAGGCTCAGCTAAAGGGAAATAAGCAAAAGCAATAAATCCAAGCAGAGAATGCAATGCCAGCGGTGATTAAACTGCCTTATTGTTCAGAAACATAGACACAAAAAGCTGAAACAGCTGAAACAACTCCCAACTCAAAGCTGAGTAACTCCCTGGTTTTTGTGTCTGATCCAGGATCTGCCTTATTCTGCATGTGAATATATAAACATATATATGCATATATTTCCTGCAAATTACAGCTCCATTTCAAACCACTACAAAATCCATACAGCCTCAGAAACATTTAGCCCAGTCTGTCGTTGAACAGCCACTAACGCTGGCCCTTGCAGGACTCAAGCCAAATTTTATAACATCGTCCAAAAGCCTTTTCTTACAGTGAGCAAATTGCAATTTCCGTGGAAACCCAGGCAATAATCCTGCAACGCTTTTAATTTAACAAGTCACTCACATCTCAATTCTAACAGATGTAAGTGTTGAACCTTACCCCTTGAATTCTGCTTCCAGTGAAGACCGACTCCAAAGTGCTAATGTCAAACGTTTCCTTCACCAAGCTCCTCCTGCTCAAGTTTCATCATGTGACTATCCAGTAATAGGCGACGTTACTTAGTTTTATTGATCTTGCTCAAGTCCACTCTTCATATATATATATATATGTCTATGCCATTAGGAGCCCGCCCTGGTCATTTGTATCCATTGCCTGCAGAAAGAAGGGACGAAAAACAACTGCAAGGCAAAACACAAGAGTCTCATTCGGGCAGGGCACTAAATCTCACCGTTTCTTTTAGGAAGGAGATGAGGGGAAATTTCTTTAGTCTGAGGGTGGTGAATCTGTGGAATTCTTTGGCACAGGAGGCCGAGTCAGTGGATATTTTTTTACAGCAGAGATGGATAGATCTTGATTAGTGCAGCTGGCAGAGGTTGTGGGGAGAAGAATTGGGGTTAGGAGGGAGAGATAGCAGAGTAGACGATGGGCCGAATGGCCTCATTCTACTCCTATCACATGACTTATGAGTTTGTGGGTTCATAGTCACTTGGAGAGCAAAATAAACTCAACAAGGTTTGCAAGAAGGAACTGCAGATGCTGGTTTACACCAAAGATAGACATCAAATGCTGGGGTAACTCGGCTTCCTTTGATCATCGCTGCTGGCTTTGATTTCTTCTTTGCATACCTTTCATTCATTTGTTCCCTGCACCTTTTCATACCTCTAGTTTTCGCTCTCCCCCGACTCTCACTCTGAAGAAGGGTCTCGACCTGAAACGTCTTTTCTCTAGTGGCTCGGTTGTAATCGTGTGTTGCCTTTCCGCTGACTGGTTAGCGCGCAACCAAAGCTTTTCACTGTATCATATCATATCATATCATATATATACAGCCGGAAACAGGCCTTTTCGGCCCTCCAAGTCCGTGCCGCCCAGCGATCCCCGTACATTAACACTATCCTACACCCACTAGGGACAATTTTTACATTTACCCAGCCAATTAACCTACATACCTCAGTGCTCGTGACGATAACTAAACTCAAAGCTATCTGGCCCACTTAGTTACTCTGGCATTTTGTGCTTATCTTCAAGCTAAAAAAAAAAAGGGATGTGGTTAGCAATTTCATACAAATACTGATGCAGAGCACATGATGGTTTACATATATGCAAAAACAACGTCCCATTAGGTGCAAGCAGAAATTAGCCTTCCCGTAAAAGTACAGATCGTTGCCTGAAAGCTCGCCAACCAATAACAGGCAAAGCTAGTTCATTTCCCTTTCAGAAATGTAACCGCCCTGCTGAGTGAATCAGGAATCATAATTTGTTCAGAGTAGGGTTACAATTTTTTTTAATTTAATTATCAACATTGCCAAGAGAACTATGCTTTGAAATGTCGCGTGATCCATTCTGGACGACAGGGCCATGACATCGCAGAAGAAGGGCACAGAGCGCTGGGGAAACTCAGCAGGGTCAGGCAGCATCTCTGGGGAAGAAGAGGAATAGGGTCAAGATCGTCCTTCAGACTGAGAGTCGGGAGAGAGGGGGAAACTAGAGATCAAAGAAACAAACAAAAAATGTCAAACTCAAAAATTACCATATAATTTAATATAACAACAGCAGGGCTTGTTTATGAAATATCTGGAAGGAGGAAGATTTTACTGAGGCCTTGCAGTGAACTGCTGACTGTCTTTATTTTCATTGTGATTATTGTCTGGTTAGGTTATTAAAGGTGGGAGCAGTTTATATTATATATATATATATATATATATATATATATTAACGTGTACTACAGCAGAAACGTGCCTTACTTCCTTTATATTTAGACAATAGACAATAGGTGCAGGAGTAGGCCATTCGGCCCTTCGAGCCAGCACCGCCATTCAATGTGATCATGGCTGATCATTCTCAATCAGTACCCCGTTCCTGCCTTCTCCCCATACCCCCTGACTCCGCTATCCTTAAGAGCTCTATCTAGCTCTGTCTTGAATGTATTCAGAGAATTGGCCTCCACTGCCCTCTGAGGCAGAGAATTCCACAGATTCACAACTCTCTGACTGAAAAAGTTTTTCCTCATCTCAGTTCTAAATGGCCTACCCCTTATTCTCAAACTGTGGCCCCTGGTTCTGGAGTCCCCCAACATTGGGAACATGTTTCCTGCCTCTAACGTGTCCAACCCCTTAATAATCTTATACGTTTCGATAAGATCCCCTCTCATTCTTCTAAATTCCTGTGTATACAAGCCTAGTCGCTCCAGTCTTTCAACATATGACAGTCCCGCCATTCCGGGAACTAACCTAGTAAACCTACGCTGCACGCCCTTAGGCATTTAAAGTGCATTTAGGCGCCTAAAAGTGACCTTGTTGTTAATGTGCCTTGTTATGTTATGGATGAACGCAGCGGAAGAAAAGCAGGCACGCAGAAAAGAGCGCAGCAACTTCAACAGACCAGAGACCGCACACAAATGTGGCCTTTGCCACAGAGACCGTCACACCTGCATTGGTCTCTTCAGCCACAAGCGACGCTGCTCCAGTCGAGGTGTGGAGCAAGCAGCCGACTAGGATGCATCACCCCATGGTCAGCCATGACCGAGGGGGGCCTAAGATGTTATGTTACATTATGTTATGTTAAATGTTTTTGTATGCTATTTGGAAAAAGCAATAAAAATAATATTTTAAAAATATATATATAACAACAGTAATGAGGAAGTAAACCCTCTAAGATGCAAATAAATGCGGAACCTACAGATGGGTGGAAAAGAGGAAGTATTTAACCCAGGGGTATGAATATTGACTTCTCTAACTTCAAGTAACCCATTGCTTTCCTACTCTCTCCATCTGATTTCACTGTTGTCCTGCTTGGTTTCACTGTTTGATTCCACTCATTATCATCTTCTCCACAGCCAACAATTGACCATTGTGGGCTCCACCTTTCCTTCCTTGATCATCGTTGCTGGTTTTGATTTGTTATTTTCACACCTTCCATTCACTTATTCTGCTTACCTTTTCATATCTCTCGTTTCCCTCACCCCTGACTCTCACTCTGAAGAAGGGTCTCGACCCGAAACGTCACCCATTCCTTTTCTCCAGGGATGCAGAGGTTCCAGCTCTCCAGAGATGCTGAGTTGCTCCAGCATTTTGTGTCTATCTTTGTATTTTATAATTGTTCCCTTGTTCCAAGTTTGCACAAGGGTAGACACCAGCAACATGTCCCCTACTTTTACCCATGCTGTTAATGTTATATCTTGCACTAAATGTTGTATACCCTTTATCTTTTAGCTGTGCACTATGGATGATTGCATTAATGTAAAAGGATTTTACTGTAACCCGGTAACATGTGACAATAATGAACAAAACTAAACCAAACTAATCACATCCCATCAAAACCAATGATTTGAGGCAATCGGTTTGCGTTGAAGAGATGGGCATCAGTCAAGAGGGACAGTTCCTTCGGAAGCTACAAATTTAGTAAAATGTTGTTCATTATTCTTTCTTTTAAGCCCCATTTTATGCCATTAAACACAAGAAAGCTTCTTGCCAGCAGTAAATAGTAAGCTGAAATAACCCAGTGAGTAAGACAGCATTTTTTTCAGACTCTCCAGCATTTTGTCAAGTCAAGTCAATTTTATTTGTATAGCACATTTAAAAACAACCCACGTTGACCAAAGTGCTGCACATCTGATTAGGGAAGGAAAAAAAAAGAAACATACAGCGGTAGGCAGCCAAACACAACGGCGCAGCCATCTTGAACAAAATGTTTAACTAAAGCAGAATGGTGTCAAGGGATTGGACACGTTAGAGGCAGGAAACATGTTCCCAATGATGGGGGAGGCCAGAACCAGGGGCCACAGTTTAAGAATAAGGGGTAGGCCATTTAGAAAGGAGATGAGAAAAAACTTTTTCAGTCAGAGTTGTAAATCTGTGGAATTCTCTGCCTCAGAAGGCAGTAGAGGTCAATTCTCTGGATGCTTTCAAGAGAGAGCTAGATAGAGCTCTTAAAGATAGCGGAGTCAGGGGGTACGGGGAGAAGGCAGAAACGGGGTACTGATTGTGAATGATCAGCCAAAGGGCGGCACGGTAGCGCAGCGGTAGAGTTGCTGCTTTACAGCGAATGCAGCGCCGGAGACTCAGGTTCGATCCTGACTACGGGTGCTGCACTGTAAGGAGTTTGTACGTTCTCCCCGTGACCTGCGTGGGTTTTCTCCGAGATCTTCGGTTTCCTCCCACACTCCAAAGACGTACAGGTATGTAGGTTAATTGGCTGGGTAAATGTAAAAATTGTCCCTAGTGGGTGTAGGATAGTGTTAATGTACGGGGATCACTGGGCGGCACGGACTTGGTGGGCCGAAAAGGCCTGTTTCCGGCTGTATATATATGATATAATATGATATGATATGATCACAATGAATGGCGATGCTGGCTCGAATGGCCGAATGGCCTATTCCTGCACCTATTGTCTATTGACAAAATAATTTGACCGAAGATAATTAACCTACAAACCTGTACGTCTTTGGAATGTGGAAGGAGACCAGATCACCTGGAGAAAACCCATGTGGTCACGGGGAGAACGTACAAACTCCATACAGAATACACCTGTAGTCAAGATTGAACCCTGATCCCTAGCGCTGTAAGGCAGTAACTCTACCGCTGCTCCATTGTGCCACCCTAAATCTCCTCAAAAGATTTCAATATTTAAGTGCCCGATTCTCTAAGGTGCCACTGCCCAGTGAAAAATTAATGATAAATTTAGGGGTAACTAATTGGGTCAGATCTTTATGGGGTGGATGAAAACTTGATGAGGGTTTTAATAGTGTCCATCTCCAACATAAACCAGCATCTGCAGTTCCTTCCTACAGACAGACACTCACGCTATTCTTTAGTTTAGTTTATCGTCACATGCTTCGAGGTACAGTGAAACGCTTTTGTTGCCTGCTATCTAGTCAGCAGAAAGACAATACATGATTTCAATCAAGCCATTTAGAGTATAAGAAAATAACTGCAGATGCTGGTACAAATCAAAGGTATTTATTCACAAAACGCTGGAGTAACTCAGCAGGTCAGGCAGCATCTCAGGGGAGAAGGAATGGGTGAAGTTTCGGGTCGAGACCCGAAGAAGGGTCTCGACCCGAAACGTCACCCATTCCTTCTCTCCTGAGATGCTGCATGACCTGCTGAGTTACTCCAGCATTTTGTGAATAAAAGCAATTTAGAGTGTACAGATACGTCCTTCTGCAATTATATAGGGCCCTGGTGTGACCACATCTGGAGTATTGCGTGCAGTTTTGGTCTCCTAATTTGAGGAAGGATGTCCTTGCTATTGAGGCAGTGCAGCGTAGGTTCACGAGGGTAATCCCCGGGATGGCGGGACTGTCATATGAGGAAAGATTGGAAAGACTGGGCTTGTATTCACTCAAGTTTAGAACAATGAGAGGGGATCTTATAAGGACTGGACAAGCTAGATGCAGGAAAAATGTTCCCAATGTTGGGTGAGTCCAGAACCAGTGGCCACAGTCTAAGAATAAAGGGGAGGCCATTTAAAACTGAGGTGAGAAAAAACCTTTTCACCCAGAGAGTTGTGAATTTGTGGAATTCTCTGCCACAGAAGGCAGTGCAGGCCAATTCACTGGATGGATTTAAAAGAGAGTTAGATAGAGCTCTAGGGGCCAGTGGAATCAAGGGATATGGGGAGAAGGCAGGCATGGGTTACTGATTTTGGATGATCAGCCATGATCAAAATGAATGGCGGTGCTGGCTCGAAGGGGATGAATGGCCTCCTCCTGCACCTATTTTCTATGTTTCTGTTTCTATGTAATAAGGGAAAAACGCTTAGTGCGATTCTACAAATGGCACCAGTGACACACATACATATTTGTTATATTCATCTCACTGCAGGCATCTTGCATTTGAGGCTGTTCATTTTTTTGCAGAGAGTGTCGGCTGGAAGGAGCAAGCAGATAAAAACCTGGAGATACTTTCAAAGACTTTGTGTGCAATCATTGAACCTGCAGCATTGAACACGCCACCAGAGACCGATGGGTGCTGCGTGTATGGAGTTTGTACGTTCTCCCTGTGATCGCATGGTTTTCTCTGGCTTTTCTAGTTTCCTCCCACACTCCAAAGACGTACAGGTTTGTAAGCTAATTGGCCTCGGTAAAAATTGTAAATTGTCCCGAGTGCGTGTAGGGCACTGATACTGTATCGGCGGCGACTCGGTGGGCCGAAGGGCCTGTTTCCGTGCTGTATTTCTAAACTACCCAGACTCAGACCAACTAACGGCTTTCTGTTTCTCTACGGGCACAGGACAACCTCTGTCTTTTCAACGTGCAAGAAACTCCCACCAGAAATAACATTGTTTAACTTTGAGATTAAAGTTACTTTTACAACACAGCCTATTTAGAATTGTAAATGCCATCGTGAAGACGAAAGAACTCCAAATCTTTGAGTCCTAAGAAATGTTACCAAGGACCTTGAGATTTCAATGAGCAAAACTATTTCATTTCATTCCCACAGCAGTCATATTTTATACCATTTGAGGAATCAGTTTATCTGGCTATGAAAAATGTTAATAGTCCCCTAGTGAATAATGAAATGATAGTGGGCAACACAAACTTTTATGAGATTAGGAAGTTTAGGATGTGCTTCCCCTATCTCTTTGTCCTCTGCCTTTATGTTAACGAGGTACCTACGCAAATGCAGCACATCTTGGATACTCGTCATTGGGATGGAGCCAAGTAATAGGACAGTGTGCTTAACAGGGGTCCCTGAGTTTAGCTTAGTTTGGTTTCGAGATACAGCGCGGAAACAGGCCCTTCGACCCACATAGTCCTTGCCGACCAGCGATCCCCGCACATTAACACTACCCTACACACACTAGGGACAATTTACACAAACAGCAACCAGTTAACCGAAATACCCGCACGTCTTTGGAGTGTGGGAGGAAAATAAAGATCTCGGAGAAAACCCACGTGGTCACGGGGAGAACGTGCAAACTCCGTACAGACTGCACCCGTAGTTGGTCTCGAACCTGGGTCTCCGGCGCTGCAAGGCAGCAACTCTACCGCTGTGCCACCGTGCCGCCCGAGCAAGGAGATGTCTGGTTGCTGGTATCGCCATCTCCAACACAATTCAGGCCTACTAAAGTTTTTAACCTGCCGGATCAACGGTTCAATTCAATGGCTCAATGGTGCTTTATTTATCACACGTACGGAGGTACGGCGACATTCAGTTTTGTATACGGTTCATTACAGGTCTTTCTTTCGTATGTCAACTACAACAAACAAAAGTGGCAACTGGTGCCTCAGAGTACCGCAGTTGACGCTTTGCTGCAAGTTCTGCCGGTTCCGTCGAACTACCCAGGGTAAAGCAGCTCCCACCCCAGTACAGGTATCACCATACAACAGGTGCCGTCGAGTTTGTATGTTCTCCCTGTGGCCGCATGGGTTTTCTCCAGGTGTTCTGATTTCCTCCCGCATTCTAAAGATGTGCAGGCTAATAGGTTCATTGGCTTCTGTAAATTGTCCTTCGCGTGGATAGAACTGGTGTACCGCTGAGGAACTAGGGGACCGCTGAGAGACGCAGGGTTTGGTGGGCCGAAGGGCCTCCAGCTAAACTTTAAACGAAACTTTAAACTAATCCCACTGACAATGATCAAGTTCGTGCTCAAAGCTCAGTTTGGGGAAGTAAACAATGGCACAAAAATAAATAAGTAACGATTTATAATTCCTCAATTTGTATCACGCAAATATGTTAATTTAAAATATAGGAATTTCCTGGGTGAGATATGTAGCTCTCCGGTTTCAAATAGCATATCTTTTAGTTTAAGTGCCTTCATTGTTATTGATTAAGCTAATTGATCACTTTACTGGAAATAATTCCATTCTCCTCGATTTATACTTTCAATGACTCATAAGTCAAGTATAATTGACTTCCATTAACTTGAGGCTTGTATTTACATTCTCAAAATGTGCTTAGTAGAATAAAAGTTTTGAACAGTCAAGTCTGTACCTATACTTCAGCACAGCGTGAATTGTTAGCTTAGTTCAGTTTAGTTTATTGTCACAGGTAGCAAATTACATTGAAAAGCTTGTAGGGAAAAAAAACAGCAGATGCTGGTTTAAATTGAAGGTAGTCACAAAATGCTGGAGTAACTCAGCGGGTCAGGCAGCATCTCTGGAGAGAAGGAATGGGTGACATTTCGGGTCTGAAGAAGGGTCTCGACCCGAAACGTCACCCGTTCCTTCTCTCCAGATACTGCCTGACCCGCTGAGTTACTCCAGCATTTTGTGTCCACCTCACATTGAAAAGCTTTTTGTTGCGTGCTACCCAGTTAGTGGAAAGACGATACATGATTCCAATCGAGCCTTCCACAGTGTACAGATACATGATAAAGGGAATAATGTTTAGTGCAAGGTAAAGTTCGCAGTCTCCTTCCTGTACTTCGTCTTGTCATTATTTGATATCCGGCCCACAATGTGGTTTTGTCTGCAAATGTGTAAATTGAATTGTAGTCGTATTTGGCTGCACAGTCGTGGGTGCATAAGGAGTAGAGAAGGGGGCCTTCTCAACAATAGACATCTTTGGAAATCAATAAACTCCAGATGCTGGAAATCTAAAATAAAAACAGAAAATGCTGGAAATGCTCAGCAGATCAGGCAGCATCTGTGTTAAGAGAATCAGAGCTTCACGTCAGAAATTCTTCTTCAGAATATCATTTAATCATTTAAGAGTACTACGAAAGGTTCCGACTCAAAATATTACCTATCCTATCAGTCATAGTGCAGTCATAGAGCTTGGAAACAGGCCCCTCAGCCCAACTTGCCCCCATCGACTAACATGTCCCATCTATACCAGTCCCCCCTGCATGCGTTCAGCCCATAATCCCTCTAAACCTATCCTATCCATGCACCTGTCTAAATGTTTCTGAAACGTTGCGATCGTCCCTGCCTGACTACCTCCTCCGGTAGCTATTCCTTCTCTCCAGAGATGCTGCCTGTCCCGCTCAGTTACTCCAGCATTTTTGTGTTCATCTTCGGTATAAACCAGCACCTGTAGTTCCTTCCTACACATTTAAGTATAGCCAGTTTTTTTTTTTCATTCTTGTTTTGGGACATTTTTGATTTTGATTCTCAACCTGTGCCAAGAATTCACCCTTTAATGGCACGATACTGAGTGACCCTGGTTGGAAACGCAACAGGCAACCAGACAAAACTGTGACCTCCGGGTTCAGAAACAACTCCTTCCCAACAGCCATTAGACTCTTGAACACCACAACCAACCAACTAAACTACGAACTGATTTGGTTGCGCTAGCAACTTTGGGGGCTTTGATTGGCACTAATATTGATTTTGTTTTAATTTATTGAACTGCCTTTTGTTTATTGTTATCCATGAGTACAATGTCTACAGACCTGTTATGCTTGTTTTAGTTTAGAGACACAGCATGGAAACAGGCCCTTCAGCCCATTGAGTGCAGGCCGGCCATAAATCATCCATTCACACTAGTTGTCCCACCACACGCCAGGGCGATTTACAGAAGCCAATTAACCTACAATCCCCCATGTCTTTGGAATATAGAAGGAAACCGGAGTGCCTGCAGAAAACCCACACGGTCACAGGGAGAACGTGTAAACTCCACTCAGACAGCACCTGAGGTCAGGATCGAAACCAGGTCTATGGCGATGTGAGGCAGCAGCTCTACCACTGTGCCACAGTTGCAAGTTAGAATTTCATTGTTCTGGTTTTGGTACATATGACAATTAAACACTCTTAACTCTTGAGAACAACAGCGCCAGAGACCCGTGTTCGATCCTCACGACAAGTGCTGTCTGTATGGAGTTTGTACGTTCTCCCCGTGACCTGTGCAGGTTTTCCCCGGGTGCTCCAGTTTCCTCCCACACCCCAAAGACGTACAGGTTTGTAGGTTAATCGGCTTGGTACATTGTAAATTGTCCCTAGTGTGTGTAGGATGGTGTGTGCAAGGATCGCTTTTGGCGTGGACCATTCATCGGGGCGATCGAAGCTCCCGCATCGGGCCGGTCGAAGCTCCCGTGGTTTGGAGCTCCCGAAGTCGGTCTCTAACTACAGACCGTGAGCTCCGTGATGTTAAAGTCCGCAGGCTCCCGCGGTTGGAGCTCCCGAAGTCAGTCTCCAGTAAAAAAATCACATCTCCGTCAAGGTAAGAGGTTAGAAAAAGTTTCCCCCGACTCCCCCACCACCACCCACATAAAACAAGTGAAAGAACACTAAAAACATACATTTAACCCCTCTTCAGACTGATTGTGGTAGGAGGGGGAAACCTGGAAGAGAGTTGGAGGCAGGATGGTCTTGCGAGTGATAGGTGGGTACAGGAAAGGGAGGTTTTCATTGGCTGATGGCTGGACAGAGATGAAAAGACAAAAGGCATAATTAGTTTTTTTGCTGTAGCATTTAGGTAGTTTTTTCACACAAATGGTGATGGGTGTATGGAACGAGCTACCGGAGGAGGTCGTTGAGGCAGGGACTATTGCAACGTACATGGATAGAACAGGTTTAGAGGGGTATGGGCCGCACACAGACAGGCGGAACTAGTGTAAGCGGGACACGTAGGTCATTGCGGGCAAGTTGGGCCAAAGGGCCTGTTTTCACGCTGTAAGGCTCTATGACTCTCTTTAGTGAGTTCGGCATCAAAGGAGGAGGCGGGGGAATGGAAAGGATTTCCAAAGCATTAACCTATTATTTTATCAGTCACCTCTGCGTGTCACCAAGGCCTACCAGACCTGAAACCGACGCCTGCTTCTGACTGGGCTGAGGTGTGGCAGTGGTATTTGTCCTCGGCTATTTGAAATACAGGGATGAGTATTCATGCCTTCCCTGCCACAGCACAAAGGGGACGTGGGAAATAGAGAAGTCAAAATTAAAAAAACGGGAAGTGAAAGGAAGTCTCAGTACGTTGAGAGTCCGATTGCAATTCATGATATAAAAAGCATGAAGCATAATTCAAAAGAGGGGAACTGAGGTGAAACCAGAGACCAAAGCTGGTGCACTGACATATATTAAATGGACAATTTACACAATGTCACATACGTCAGGGAGTAGAAAGGAGGCATATGACTCACAGCAAACAGTCCATTGTGGAGAAAGCAAAGTCAATTTACTCAGCAAGTAATGTGTACAGGCAACACAGGATTTACAATATGCTCTCCCAATAAAAATGGTTGCAATTTCTTTAGCCCATTGCACATATAAATTGTCAGCATTAAACCAATCTCACCTGCTGATGTGTAGGGAGGAACAGTAGGTTTACACCGAAGATAAGACACAAGAGTTGTGTTTCATATTCGAACAATATCGAGGTATCAGACTCCCATGGAACCTGTAGCCACGTACGAGTTAATTTTTAGCTCCAAGCCGCGTCAGAGACTGCCAAAGAGATTTTCTGAAGAAGCATGTTTCTGTTCAGAGGGAAGGTGGTGCACTTATAGGAAATGCCACCTAACTATTTCCCAAAGGAAAACTATGGTTTAAAATCCTGGGATAAGCAAATCCACTTTTGGCCCCAAGACAAAGACAAAGTGAGATTTGTAGCCACTTAACAAAACCGTGCAGGCCAGTTATCTGTAAATTAGAAAATATAAATATGAAAGCTGATCTTTAAAAAAACAAACAATAATTGGCATTTTATTAGTTGAGAATCACCTCTGCCAAGACTCTGTACAAACAGGACAACTCTACAATTGTTTCTTCCCCTGACCTTTAATATTCTAACAAACCCAGAACACTATTCTATTCTTCTTTTATCATAATTTGATAGAGGAAATAATTTTGTCAGCAGTGGCAAGGTTCTGGGGTGCCAGAGTCCAATACAAATTCCTCCTGAACACGTTTACAGCCTTCTAGACCTGAAATGAAAGACAAAATGGAAAAGGCGTGTTAAAATAGCTCCCAACTTCTTTTCCCTCTTAGGAGTAAAAATATCCAATTAAAAAATATTCCTCATTGAGAGTCATAACATTTTATATTGGAATCGATGGGGTGCAATTGGCAGCAGCGTGAATTTCATAAGGGATAGTAGAAGAATTAGGCCATTCGGCCCATCAAGTTTACTGAAGAAGGGTCCCGACCCGAAATGTTACCTATCCTTTTTCTCCAGAGATGCTGCCTGACCCGCCCAGTTACTCCAACGCTTTGTGTCTATCTTTGGCTTATAGTGAGATTTTGTTCAAATATATTCAAGCCTGTAAGAGACTGAGAGTATGTTTATTTCTTTGGCATTCGATTAATTAAAATCCCTTAAAAT
The DNA here is from genome assembly GCF_053455715.1 of Rhinoraja longicauda. Lineage (NCBI taxonomy): Eukaryota > Metazoa > Chordata > Chondrichthyes > Rajiformes > Arhynchobatidae > Rhinoraja > Rhinoraja longicauda. Next base: position 9,224,468 of record NC_135973.1, read on the forward strand.
AGAGGTGAAAAATGACAAATTATGGAACATTTTTACTTTGGGGAAAAAATTACATATTGAAAACGTTACACTGGAGTAAAACAATGAAAATATTGCCTAGTTATTGCCTCCACATCGATAGGTGAGAATCCCCCAAATAATTGGGGGGTCAGTCTGGGGAAGTTGAGCCGAAGGGCCTATTTCCATGCTGTATGACTCGATGTTGTCTGATCCTATCTAATCTGATATTAAACATAGAAAATAGGTGCAGGAGTAGGCCATTCGTCCCTTCATGCCTGCCGCCATTCAATATGATCATGGCTGATCATCCAACTCAGTATCCCGTACCTGCCTTCTCTCCATACCCCCTGATCCCTTTAGCCACAAGGGCCAAATCTAACTCCCTCTTAAATATAGCCAATGAACTGGCCTCAACTACCTTCTGTGGCAGAGAATTCCACAGATTCACCACTCTCTGTGTGAAAAAAAACTTTCTCATCTCGGTCCTAAAAGACTTCCCCCATATCCTTAAACGGTGACCCCTTGTTCTGGACTTCCCCAACATCGGGAACAATCTTCCTGCATCTAGCCTGTCCAACCCCTTAAGATCCCCCCTCAATCTTCTAAATTCCAGCGAGTACAAGCCAAGTCTATCCAGTCTTTCTTCATATGAAAGTCCTGCCATCCCAGGAATCAATCTGGTGAACCTTCTCTGTACTCCCTCTATGGCAAGAATGTCTTTCCTCAGATTAGGAGACCAAAACTGTACGCAATACTCCAGGTGTGGTCTCACCAATACCCTGTACAACTGCAGCAGAACCTCCCTGCTCCTATACTCAAATCCCCTTGATATGAATGCCAACATACCATTCGCTTTCTTCACTGCCTGCTGCACCTGCATGCCTACTTTCAATGACTGGTGTACCACGACATCCAGGTCTCGTTGCATCTCCCCTTCTCCTAATCAGCCACCATTCAGATAATAGTCTACTTTCCTGTTCTTGCCACCAAAGTGGATAACCTCACATTTATCCACATTATACTGCATCTGCCATGCATTTGCCCACTCACCTAACCTATCCAAGTCACGTTGCAGCCTCCTAGCATCCTCCTCACAGCTAACACTGCCCCCCAGCTTTGTGTCATCCGCAAACTTGGAGATGTTGCATTCAATTCCCTCGTCCAAATCATTAATATATATTGTAAATAGCTGGGATCCCAGCACTGAGCCTTGCGGTACCCCACCAGTCACTGCCTGCCATTCTGAAAAGGACCCGTTTATTCCTACTCTTTGCTTCCTGTCTGCCAGCCAGTTCTCTATCCACATCAATACTGAACCCACAATACCGTGTGCTTTAAGTTTGCATACTAATCTCTTATGTGGGACCTTGTCGAAAGCCTTCTGGAAGTCCAGATATAACACATCCACTGGTTCTCCCTTATCCACTCTACTAGTTACATCCTCGAAAAATTCTATAAGATTCGTCAGACATGATTTACCTTTCATAAATCCATGCTGACTTTGTCCAATGATTTCACCACTTTCCAAATGTGCTGCTATCCCATCTTTAATAACTGACTCTAGCATTTGCCCCACTACCGATGTTAGACTAACTGGTCTGTAATTCCCCGTTTTCTTTCTCCCTCCCTTTTTGAAAAGTGGGGTTACATTAGCTACCCTCCAATCCTCAGGAACTACTCCAGAATCTAAAGAGTTTTGAAAAATTATCACTCAAAGTTACCTTTCTTTAAGTTCAGAACCGTTGTTTCTGAATTAACTAAGTCACTCTCCATCCTAATGAAGAACTCAACCATATCATATCATATCATATATATACAGCCGGAAACAGGCCTTTTCGGCTCTCCAAGTCCGTGCCGCCCAGCGATCCCCGTACATTAACACTATCCTACACCCACTAGGGACAATTTTTACATTTACCCAGCCAATTAACCTACATACCTGTATGTCTTTGGAGTGTGGGAGGAAACCGAAGATCTCGGAGAAAACCCACGCAGGTCACGGGGAGAACGTACAAACTCCTTACAGTGCAGCACCCGTAGTCAGGATCGAACCTGAGTCTCCGGCGCTGCATTCGCTGTAAAGCAGCAACTCTACCGCTGCGCTACCGTGCCGCCCATATTATGGTCACTCTTGCCCAAGGGGCCACGCACATCAAGACTGCTAACTAACCCTTCCTCATTACTCAATACCCAGTCTAGAATAGCCTGCTCTCTCGTTGGTTCCTCTACATGTTGGTTTAGAAAACTATCCCGTATACATTCCAAGAAATCCTCTTCCTCAGCACCTCTGCCAATTTGATTCACCCAATCTATATGTAGATTGATGTCACCCATTATAACTGTTTTACCTTTGTTGCACGCATTTCGAATTTCCTGTTTGATGCCATCCCCAACTCTACTACTACTGTTAGGTGGCCTGTACACAACTCCCACTAGCGTTTTCTGCCCCTTACTATTTCGCAGCTCTACCCATAATATTGGATCAGGGAGGTGTTTCCAAGTCTTATGCTGGGGAATCCCAGGAAAACTGGATTCCACTTCTCTAGACTCCACCTGCAGTCCAGCGACAGAGCACTACCTGATCTCTCTTTCCATCACATTGCAAGTTCTATTCTTGCAGCGGGCTCATGTGAAACCTCGGGTGTGCTGGACTGAATGCAAGCAAAGATTCGCCCCATTGCACGGGACATTCTGTTCAAAGTTTGACATATGCAGACAATGGGAATGAATTGAATAAACCTGCTTTATTTCTCAGTGAGTGGGAAGGTTCCTGCAGATGCTGGTTTATACCGTAAACACAATATGCTGGAGTATCTCAGCGGGTCAGGCAGCATCTCTGGAGAAAAGGAACAGGTGACGTTTCGGGTCGGAATCCTTCTTCAGACCAAAAGTTAGAGGTGGGGGGAAACTGGAGGTGAGGAAAAGCCAAGACAAGACAGATGACCTCACGAAAGGTGGAGTAGTTTCTCAGTGCTTTGCGTAAGTGGATTTAGTTGCAAGGCACTAATATAATGGAAATTACCAGTCGATATTATACAGCATCGCGAGGCATAAGACTGATGATGCAACTTCATCAGCCTGAAGAAGGGTCCCAGCCCAAAACGCTGTCCATTTCTCACCATAGATGCTGTCTAACCTGATGAGTTCCTCCACCAATTTGTATATTGTACTGTACTAGGTTTAATCCAAGAAAACAAACAGGCCCAGAAGATTCAGGCAAGTAACAAAGCGAATGTAAAAGGATAAAGTGAAATCGCTCATTTCTCAATATTAACTGATGCCTGAAACACAAACAGAAATGGTGGAAAAACTCAGCAGGTCAGGTAGCATCTGTGCAATGATTCTGATCTTTGACCCTTCACTAGAACCACAAAGTAGAGTTTTGCAAGTTAGTTTTCAGTCGGAGGGAAGCTGTGGGTGGTTGGTGTAAAAAAAAAGGACGTGTCTGTGGTAAAACAGTAAAACAGAGGATAGACAGTTTAATGATGAATGTTATCAAGAGGACAACTCTGGGTGTGTGTAATGTGTTGGTAATGATAAAGTAGTGGTATTTGCCTGGCAGGCTAGATGTAAGCATGCAAGAGAAACAAAACAGAAAATGGAAAATGCTGGAAAAACGAAAGTCAAGTCTGAACTTTACTTTAGACTTTAGAGATACAGCGCAGAAACAGGCCCTTCGGCCCACCGAGTCCGCACCGACCAACGATCACCCCGTAAACTAGTACTGCCCGACACACATGGGGCAATTTACAGAAGCCAATTAACCTGCACTTGGAGAAAACCCACGCAGTCACAGGAAGAACGTACAAATGCCACACAGGCAGCACCCGCAGTCAGGATCGAACCCGGGTCTCTGGCGCTGTAAGGCAGCAGCTCTACCGCTGAGCCACCCTGAAGAAGGGCACCGACCCAAAACGTCGCCTGTCTATTCCCTCCGCTGATGCTGCCTGACCCGCTGAGTTTCTCCAGCACTTTGTGCTTTGCTAGAGGATAGGCAGCATCTGCGGAAAGCATAACTGTTAATGTTTTACACAATAGGGGTCTTCACCAGACCCGGGAAAGAGAGAAATAAATTGGAAGCGGCAAAATGTGGGTGGAACCATGGGAATTTCTCTGGTGGAGTGAATGTGTGTGGCAACACAAGAGACTGCAGATGCCGGAATCTGAAGCAACAATCTGCAGGAGGAACTCAGCAGGTCAAGCAACATTTATGGGGTAGAAAGGAATTGTCAATGTTTTGGGTCGGTTAGGATAAGGTTCTATGGTTGTGTCAATTGTTGTTGACACCCCAAGTCTCGGCCAGACGATGAGAAGGCAACAAATTACTGGAAGTGTGTGGGTAGCATCAAAGAAGAAGTTAAGATGTGTGTGTTTAAAATCAGCGTCCGGTTATATATTGTGGGAATAAACTGTGTTTTGCTGAATGATTTTTGGAACTAGTTGGCGTTCCCATGAAAGAGATAGGCACCACCGATTACAAAAATACTAGATATCAATCTGTCATGTTATTCTTTCTTGAAATAAGGAGTAAATGCTTTGTGGCTCCTAAAAATGTTGCGATTTTGATGTGATTTGAAAAAAAAAGTTCTTATTCCCAGTAGAAACAAACTGCTGATGCTGGTTAATACCAAAGATAAACACAAAGTGGTGGAGTAACTCAACTGGTCAGGCAGCACGTGTAGGAAGGAACTGCAGTTGCTTGTTTACACCGAAGATAGACACAAAATGCTGGAGTAACTCAGCAGGACAGGCATCATCTCCGGAGAGAAGGAATGGGTGACGTTTCGGGTCAAGACCCTTCTTCACTTCTTCAGGCTGGGGCTGGAGATGCTGCCTGACCCGTTGAGTTACTCCAGCACTTTGTGTCTACCTTCAGTTCTTGAATGTTTATGATGCAACTGGTTCAATTGTTACCCTGCAATTCCAGCCAGCTCAAAATACCCACACCTTCAAAGTGGAATTTTCATCAGTCAAACAAAACAGGCACTTACTAAAACTGTGGTTATTAGCCAAGTACTTTTCACTGGCTCTAACCTCTCCAATAGACGATAGAAATTAGGTGCAGGAGTAGGCCATTCGGCCCTTCGAGCCAGGACCACCATTCAATGTGATCATGGCTGATCATTCTCAATCAGTATCCCGTTCCTGCCTTCTCCCCATACCCCTTGACTCTGCAATCCTTAACACACATATATAACACATATAACAACTACAGCATGGAAACAGGCCTGTCCGGCCCTACCAGTCCACGCCGACCATTCTCCCTAACCTAGTCTCATCTACCTGCACTCAGACCATAACCCTCCAATCCCCTCCTATCCATATACCTATCCAATTTACTCTTAAATAATAAAATCGAGCCAGCCTCCACCACTTCCACCGGAAGCCCATTCCATACAGCCACAACCCTCTGAGTAAAGAGGTTCCCCCTCATGTTACCCCTAAACCTTTGTCCCTCAATTCTGAAGCTATGTCCCCTTGTTGGAATCTTCCCCACTCTCAAAGGGAAAAGCCTACCCACGTCAACTCTGTCCGTCCCTCTCAAAATTTTAAAAACCTCTATCAAGTCCCCCCTCAACCTTCTACGCTCCAAAGAATAAAGACCCAACCTGTTCAACCTCTCTCTGTAGCCTAAGTGCTGAAACCCAGGCAACATTCTAGTAAATCTCCTCTGTACCCTCTCCATTTTGTCGACATCCTTCCTATAATTTGGCGACCAGAACTGCACACCATACTCCAGATTTGGCCTCACCAATGCCCTGTACAATTTCAACATTACATCCCAACTTCTATACACGATGCTCTGATTTATAAAGGCAAGCATACCAAACGCCTTCTTCACCACCCTATCCACATGAGATTCCACCTTCAGGGAACAATGCACAGTTATTCCCAGATCCCTCTGTTCCACTGCATTCCTCAATTGCCTACCATTTACCCTGTACGTCCTATTTTGATTTGTCCTACCAAAATGCAGCACCTCACACTTATCAGCATTAAACTCCATCTGCCATCTTTCAGCCCACCCTTCCAAAAGGCCCAAGTCTCTCTGTAGACTTTGAAAATCTACCTCACTATCAACTACTCCACCTATCTTAGTATCATCTGCATATTTACTAATCCAATTTGCCACACCATCATCCAGATCATTAATGTAAATGACAAACAACAGTGGACCCAACACAGATCCTTGGGGCACTCCACTAGACACTGGCCTCCAACCTGACATACAATTGTCAACCGTTACCCTCTGGTATCTCCCATTCAGCCATTGTTGAATCCATCTTAAGAGCTCTATCTAGTTCTCTCTTGAATGCATTCAGAGACTTGGCCTCCACTGCCCTCTGAGGCAGTGAATTCCACAGATTTACAACTCTCTGACTGAAAAAGTTTTTCCTCGTCTCCGTTCTAAATGGCCTACCCCTTATTCTTAAACTGTGGCCTTTGAGACATGCTACGCTGGTACAACAGGTCCTGACCAAGATGTGCTTCTTGATAAGTATTTGAGTGAGATGTAACAGAAATATTTTCTCCTATTAAATGTAAAATTAAAAACTACCCATCCAGGGACTGAAATACCAACCTTTTATTTTTTACGGAGCTTCTTTATGAATGTGACTTCATCTCGATTCCTTATTGCATAACTGTAAATGACAAAATGTACATTTTAGGACTTTTTGCTAAACACAGTTTCCCTTCCATCCTTTTTAATGATCGTTGACATTATCATTCTTGGCTTCCATGTAACAACATTTAGAAAATAGTACCATTGCAGGCAGGCGGGACTCGTGTAGCTGGGACATGTTGGCCGGTGTGGGCAAGTTGGGCCGAAGGGCCTGTTTCCACACTGTATCACTCTATGACTGTATAGCATTGGCCTTAAGCCCATGAACTTTAATAAACAATGGGGTTTTCTTCTGAATCATGAAGAAAATCATGGGCGGCACGGTAGCGCAGCGGTAGAGTTGCTGCTTTACAGCGAATGCAGCGCCGGAGACTCAGGTTCGATCCTGACTACGGGTGCTGCACTGTAAGGAGTTTGTACGTTCTCCCCGTGACCTGCGTGGGTTTTCTCCGAGATCTTCGGTTTCCTCCCACACTCCAAAGACGTACAGGTATGTAGGTTAATTGGCTGGGTAAATGTAAAAATTGTCCCTAGTGGGTGTAGGATAGTGTTAATGTGCGGGGATCGCTGGGCGGCACGGACTTGGTGGGCCGAAAAGGCCTGTTTCCGGCTGTATATATATGATATGATATGATGATATGAAATGGTTTTCATTCATTTCATTAAGGTTTTTGGATAACAGTTAAGCCTACATATTCAGTCGCACAGTTCAGATAATTTCAATCTACGGCTAAATTCAGCCGACTAACATCGACGTTTATAAGTAAGACACAAAGTGCTAGAGTAAACTCAGAGGGTTAGGCAGCATCTGTGGAGGGAATGGACAGGTAACGTTTTGAGTTGGGACCCTTCTTCAGACTGAAGAGTGGCCCAAGCCTGAATCGTTACCCAAGCCTGAAGAAGAGTCCTAACCCAAAACGTCACCTATCCATCCCCTTCACAGATGCTGCCTGACCTGCTGAGTTACCCTGACACCTGGTGTTTCACTCAAGATTCCTGCATCTGCAGTTCCTGGTGCCTCCATTGAAGTTACTAAATTCTCTTTACTTCTTTTGAACCTCTCCATTTTTTGAGAAAAGAAAATGTAATATGGCATAACGAGAACATTTATATGTGGGATTATTTCAGTTTTTGCTGTACATTGACTCGCCCTTCCTTTTGGGCTGGTTAATCATCCACTAAAACTGAGCAACATTTGCTTTTGAGCTATGTTGGAGAGAATTTTATAAGTTACTAATTAGGGGAAGGTAAGCAGTAAATCTATCCTCTTAGGAGTTTAATTAGTTTCAAGGGCTGGTTTGAAGAGCTGATTCTTCGATGCAGGCTCCGTAATAGCAGGCATTCAGAATACATGCGGCGTTAATGATTTTCTAGTTAACTTGGCTCATTAAGTGGTCCTGAGAGATCAACCTGCCACTGAATACGCTACTCATTTCTACATAACCCCATACTCTCAACGTCCAAAGAGATGGGGGGGGAACGGGGCTGGTTGGGGACTTTACTCAAGGGCGGCACGGTGGCGCAGCAGTAGAGTTGTTGCCTTATGGTGCTTCCAGCGCCAGAGAAGCAGGTTTGATCCTGACCACGGGTGCTCTCTGTACAGAGTCTGCACGTTCTCCCCGTGACCTGCGTGTGTTTTTCTCCACGGTCTTCGGTTTCCTCCTACACTCCAAAGACGTACGGGTTTGTAGTTTAATTGGCATGGCATATTATAAATATAAATCGCCCCTAGGGTGTGCAGGATAGTGTTAATGTGCGAGGACCGCTCGATGGCACAGTCTCGGTGGGCCGAAGGTCCTGTTTCCGCGCTATATCTCTAAACTAAAAGTATTATTGAGAAGCTTGTGGGAATTTAACAGGGTAAACTCCAGTCCATAAAGAGAGCGGGCTCAGCAGATGCCACAGACAAGTACTCGGCAGAGAGAGAGGAAAGACTGATGGTTTAAACTTCATTCATTTCAATGCTAGCGTACAAATTGGCAACAACACTTCCTCCTCGATAATCACTAACAAAAGAACACTTCGAGGTTGTGTGCTCAGTCCCCTGCTCTGTTCTCTCTACACCCATGAGTGGAGCCAGATACAGTTCCAACAACATCTTCATATTTGCCGTCGATATCACTGTTGTTCGACAATAACTGATAACGATGAGCCAAAGTACAGGAGGGAGAATGACAATCTTGATCTCAATGTTAGCAAGACAGAGGAGCTGAAGGCAAGATAGTGGCATTGAAGAGGCTTTTAGATAAGCACATGGAAGTGCAAAGAATAGACGGAGATAAATCATGTACAGATAAATGAGATCAGTTTTAATTTGGCATCATGTTAGGCAGACATTGAAGGGCCTGCTTCTTTAGTTTAGTTTAGAGATGCAGCGCGAAAACAGGCCCTTTAGCCCACCGAGTCCACGCCGACCAGCGATCCCTGCACATTAACATTTTCCTGAGCTGTAATGTTCTATGTTCTGTGTTAAGACTACTCACTGAGGATCAGGCACAAGAGCAAAATGGTGTACAGTTAAATATATTAATACATACTCTTTGAGTTTCATTTTATCATCAGCCAGCTTCTCGCCATCAAATGTTAGATGGTATGTCCGCCAGATATATTTCCTGTAAATCATTTGAGAAAAATATCAATCAAGTCTATGGGGAAGATACATGGAACGGGAATAAAGTAAATACATTTTTCTTAGTAGGCAAATGTTCTCTTTCTCTCTGTAAGATTCTTTGAACTGGATTGTACTATGATTCAAGATTTTATTTGGACTGCAGAGTTAAACAAATACTTGCCCCTGGATTAGTAGGTTATAGCTTGTGAGCATTAAAAAGATTATTTCTTACGAAGTTACTCATTTCAGAGTTCTTAAGAGGAATAAGAATTATATAATCCATATCACAACCACTAATTGTACGCAGAACATTTTGGGGTTATTTTTACCAATCACTTTAAATTTATGGTATTCAGGCAAAGAAATTACGTTTTCTCACATCTTTCAAATCTTCTGAGATTACTCTGCTCATTACAGGGCAGCACTGTTGCACAGTGGTAGAGTTGCTGCCTCACAGCGCCAGAGACCCGGGTTCGATCCTGACTACAGGTGCTGTCTGTACGGAGTTTGTACGCTCATCCCGTGACCTGCGCGGGTTTTTCCCGGGTGCTTCGGTTTCCTCCCACACTCCAAAGACGTACAGGTTTGTAGGCTAATTGGCTTGGTAAAAATTGTAAATTGTCCCTAGTGTGTGTAGGATAGTGTTACTGTGCTGAATAGTGATAGGATTATGAGTCTCGACCTGTGGGGTTCGCTGGTCGGCGCGGTGGGCCAAAGGGCCTGTTTCCGCGCTGTATCTCTAAACTAAACTAAAATAACCACTTCTTTCAACATCTGCATGCTTCTAGTATTTCAAATCTGCATCAGCTCCAATACCTTCACATCCTTGCCAGAGGGTGGCGCCTGTTAGTAACCTTGCTTGCTGTAGTCTAACTAAGTCTCAGATAGGTTTAGTATGTCTTCCAGGTTTTCATTCTTTACAGTTCCCTTTTTAAAGCTGACTTCCCATATGCATTACTGGCAGCACTGTTAAGCAGTCCTCTTGCCAGTAAAGACATGCAAACAAACAACCACTGGTTCCTCTGCTATTTTATCTCTTTAAAAAATGTTCCTTCTAAGCTTATACTATATTTATTTTTCTCATTAAGAGATATCTACTGTGTTGGAAGGAGCGGCAGATGCTGGATTCAATCAAAGATTGACACAAAATGCCGGAGTAACTCAGCAGGACAGTCTGAAGAAGGGTCTCGACGCGAAACTTCACCCATTCCTTCTACCCTAAGAGATATCTACTTGTTTCCAGCATCCAGCTACTTGACCAGGTTAACTACGTGCCTCATACAGTCTGGTTACTGTCTTCTTCACTGTTTATTCTGCTTCCAATGGTGCTTAACAGACATTTGGATAGGCAGGGGATGGAGGGATGGATATGCATCACGTGCAGGTGGATGAAATTTATTTATCTTGGCATCATGTTCAGCACGGACATTGTGGGCCAAGGCCCTGTTACTGTGCCGAACCGTTCTTTAGACTTTAGAGATACAGCGTGGAAACAAGGCCTTCGGCCCTGTGGGGTCCACGTCGACCAGTGATCACCCCGTACACTAGCACTATCCTACACACTAGGGACAATTTACAATTTTACTCAAGCTAATTAACCTACAAACCTGTATGTCTTTGGAGTATAAGAGGAAACCGGAGCACCCGGAGGAAACCCACGCGGTCACAGGGAGAACGTACAAACCCCGTACAGACAGCATCCTAGGTCAAACCCCATACAGACAGCATCGAATCTGGGTCTCTGGCGCCGTATGGCAGCAAATCTACTGCTGTGCCACTGTGTTCTATGTTCTAAAGCTTCATGTCATCTGCAAATTCAATTATTTTATGGCCTTTAACTGAATACACCACACGCATTGCTAAACAAACTAGAAGATATAATCCAGCCATTAGTTCTTTTTGAGTAGTTAATATGATAATAATCATATACATAATAAACTGAAATAGTGTGGACTAAAAGGATGGACAGATCATTAATTTCAACTTGTTCCTGTCACATATGTGGTGTAATGGATGACAACACATAATTTACCAGCTAATGAATTCTGTTCCTCCTTCACGCTGTTGCTTCAGTTGGACGTATCTCTGAATAGCTTTTTTCAAATCCAGGACAGAAGCATTTTGAATTACAACAACAGCTGAAGGGAGAAAGTACGGATTATGTAGCAACCTAAGAGATATATTGAACATACCATACTGCCCCAAACCATATATAAGTGTGTTGCAATTCACTTTTAGTATTGTTTAGTTTAGAGATACAGCGCGGAAACACGCCCTTCGGCCCACCAGGCTCCGCGCTGACCAGCGATCACACCATACACTCACACTATCCTACGCACTAGGGACAATTTACAATTCTTACCGAAGCCAATTAACCTACAAACCTGGACGCATTTAGAGTGTGGGAGGAAACCTGAGCACCCAGAGAAAACCCATGCGGTGACAGAACGTACAAACTGGTCACAGACAGCACCCGTAGTCAGGATCAAACCCGGGTGTCTGGTGCTGTAAGGCAGCAACTCTACCGCTGTGCCAACATGCCGTCGTGTGCATGAAGTAGGGAGTGGTGTTTTAATGAGAATGGTAGTTTTATAAAACAGATAGCGAGCAGGGTTCCAGATACTTCCTTTCTTTTGTACTAGAGCTTAATAGCTAACTTGAAGCCTCGTATATTGGACCACAATAATTGATTCCTTCAATCTCTGTGCTCTTATAGTGGAGATAAAAATGGAGTTCGGAATAAAAAAGTAAGCTGAAAAAAAACCTTGTTCGGGTGGATGCACAGAATCTCTTTCCCAGAGTAGGGGAATCGAGAACCAGAGGACAAAGGCTGAAAGTGAGGGGGGAAAGATTTAACAGGAACATTCACACAAAGGGTGGGGGGTATATGGAACGAGCTGCTGGAGGAGGCAGTTGAGGCAGGTACTGTTATAACATTTAAGAGACAATTGGACAGGTACATAGAGGGTTATGGGCTAAGCACGGGCAGGTGGGGCATGTTGATCGGCGTGAGCAAGTTGGGCCGAAGGACCTGATTCCACACTGTATAACTCCATTAATTGAACTCTTTGGGATTCACTCACAGCGTGAAACTTTACCACTATTTATCCAGATTTAATTTTCGATCATAATATAGTTATACTGAACAGTTTACAGATCTAGATTGAAGAATAAGATAAATCCACTTACGCATAATTTCACCATCTCCTTTCTTTACTTTGACAGTCATTGCCTGCCCATATTCCAAAGCTACCTGTGAATTTATCTCTTCCAAAGTAACCTGAATAAAAACAAAATTTTAGTTGGCAATAATGGTAAACCTTAACTTTTGTCTACATTATTACATCCTGGAAGTTCCACAGAAAGGATTAAAGGCCAAGAATCCTTTCAATGTTCATTCTTTTAAAAGTACCGCGAGTTCAAAATATATTGTAAACAGGTGAGTGATCAGCTAGGATACTGATGATCCTGAGTCAATATTATTTCTGAGTCTACAAGCAAATTAAAAAAAAATACTCAACTCTCAGCATGCATGCCGTCATGATTATTAAGAGATCAAACAAGTTGTCATAAGTGTAAGAAAATAACTGCAGATGCTGGTACAAATCGAAGGTATTTATTCACAAAATACTGGAGTAACTCAGCAGGTCAGGCAGCATCTCGGGAGAGAAGGAATGGGTGACGTTTCGGGCCGAGACACTTCTTCGGACTGAACAAGTTGTCATGACATAAACTAACGATACTAGAACTTTATTTATCCCAGGAGGGAAATTGAAACAGTCATAAAACACAAAATACAAGAAACATGAAATTAAAGTGATGAGGGGAAAGGATTGGGGATGTGCAAAGATTGGGGAGGGGAGCCAGTCTACCCCACGACAGAAGGGGGAGGAGTTGTACAGTTTGACAGCCACAGGGAAGGTTAGGTTTTGGTCCACTTCAATGATACACACCTGTACAGGCAGATCACACAGCAAAGGGTCCTGAACTATCATGGCCAGACCTTCCTGAAATAGGTCCAAGATGTCTGCATGTGATAACTCTTCGTCCTCTTCTGCTGCTTTCTCTTCATTACTAATTGCAGCAGTCTCTTCTTCCTTAATGCCGTCGGATGGGGATTCCTTCTTGATTTCATCAGCCATCCCAAATCAGCTGATCTGTAAAAGAATTAGAAGATCTCCAATAAGTCAGCACTTTTGAAAATAGCCTTACAGTTACATAGCCCAACAATACAATTCCAATTCTTTCATATTAAGAGTAAAAATGTAGAACTGATCAAATAAAAATGGTTAACTTGGCGCGACTGTTTTTCCTTGAAGTAAAACATCGCTTCGTATTATTTTCAGCATAAACTGGGGAATGATTTGTAACTGAATAGATTTTCCAATTAAATTACTTTAAATCAAATACCCAGACTGAAGATAAGGAACAAGTGATTATTGCAATGGGACTTGACCCCCCTCCCTTCTCTCTTATCCCAATCTCCCCCATCTCTCCCACACCCCACCCTCTCCTTCTCCTCCTGAACTTAAAGAAAGGAGACTTTGAAGGTACGAGACGGGAAATGGCTAGGATAGACTGGCAAATTATACTTAAAGGATTGACGGTGGAGATGCAATGGCAAAGATTTAAAGACCGCATGGATGAACTCCAAAAATTGTTCATTCCTGTCTGGCAAAAAAAATAAAACTGGGAAGGGGGCTCAACCGTGGCTAATGAGGGAAATCAAGGATAGTGTTAAATCCAAGGAAAAGGCATAGAAATTGGCCAGGGGAAGCAGCAAACCGGAGGACTGGGAGAATTGTAGAACTCGACAGAGGAGGACCAAGGGATTAATTAAGAGGGGGAAAAAAGAGCATGAAAGAAAGGTTGTGGGGAATATAAAAACTGACTCTTTAGATATGTAAAAAGGAAAAGATTAGTGAAGACAAATGTAGGTCCCTTACACTCAGAGACAGGTGGATTTATAATGGGAAACAAAGAAATGGCAGAACAGTTAAACGAGTACTTTGGTTCTGTCTTCACTAAGGAAAACACAAACAATCTTCCAGAAATACTAGGGGATTGAGGATCTAGTGGGAGAGAGGAACTGAAGGGATTCCACATTAGTCAGGAAAAAGTGTAAGGTAAACTATTGGAACTGAAGGCAGATAAATCCCCAGGGCCTGATGGTCTGCATCCCAAGTACTCAAGGAGATGGCCCTCGAAATCGTGGATGCATTGGTGATCATTTTCCAATGTTCTCTCGACTCTGGATCAGTTCCTGTGGACTCGAGGGCAGCCAATGTAACCCCACTTTTTAAGAAAGGAGGGAGAGAGAAAACAGGGAATTATAGAGCAGTTAGCCTAACATCGGTAGTGGGGAAGATGTTTGTGTCGATTGTTAGATGTTATAGCAGCGCATTTGGAAAGCAATGACAGGATCGGTTAAAGTCAGCATGGATTTATGAAGAGGAAATCATTCTTGACTAATCTTTAGGATTTTTTTGAGGATGTAACAAGTAGAATGGATAAGGGAGAGCCAGTGCACATGATGTCGAGACTTTCAAAAAGCCTTTGCCAAGGTCCCACACAAGAGATTAGTGTGCAAAATTAGAGCACATGGTATTGGGGGTAGGGTATTGACATGGATAGAGAACTGGTTGGCAGACAGGAAGCAGAGAGTGGGAATTAAAAGGTCCTTTTCAGAATGGCAGGCAGTGACTAGTGGGGTGCCGCAAGGTTCGGTGCTGGGACCCCAGTTATTTACAATATGTTAACAATTTAGAGGGTATTAAATGTGACATCTCTAAGTTTGCAGATGACACAAAGCTGGGTGGCAGTGTGAGCTGCGATGAGGATGCTATGAGGCTGCAGGGTGACTTGGAGAGGTTGGGTGAGTGGGCAGATGCATGGCAGATGGCAGTACAATGTGGATAAATGTGAGGTTATCCACTTTGGTGGCAAGAACAGGAAGGCAGATTATTATCTGAATGGTAGACACAAAAAGGTCGAGACATTTCTTCAGACTCGACCCGAAATGTCACCCATTCCTCTCCAGAGATGCTGCCTGTCCCGCTGCATTACTCCAGCTTTTTGTGTCTACCTTCAGTTTAAACCAACATCTGCAGTTCCTTCTTTCACATTTTCTGAATGGTGTCAGATTAGGAAAAGGGGAGGTACAACGAGACCTGGGTGTGCTTGTACATCAGTCACTGAAAGTTAGCATGCAGGTACAGCAGGCACTGAAGAAAGCAAATGGTATGTAGGCCTTCATAGCAAGAGGATTTGAGTTTAGGAGCAAGGAGGTTCTACTTTAGTTGTACCGGGCCCTGGTGAGACCGCACCTGGAGAATTGTGTGCAATTTTGGTCTCCTAATTTGAGGAAGGACATTATTGCTATTGAGGGAGTGCAGCGTACGTTCACCAGGTTAATTCCGGGGTAGGCGGGACTGACATATGATGAAAGAATGGGTCGACTGGGCTTGTATTCACTGGAATTTAGAAGGATGAGAGAGGATCTTATAGAAACATATAAAATTCTTAAAGGATTGGACAGGCTAGATGCAGGGAAAATGTTCCCGGTAATGTACGGGGATCACTGGGCGGCACGGACTTGGAGGGCCGAAAAGGCCTGTTTCCGGCTGTAGATATATGATATGATGATGATATGATATGATGTTGGGGGAATCCAGAACCAGGGGTCACATTTTAAGAATAAGGGGTAGGCCATTTAGGACTGAGATGAGGAAAACCTTCTTCACCCAGAGTTGTGAATCTGTGGAATTCTCTGCCACAGAAGGTAGTGGAGGCCAGTCCACTGGATGTTTTCAAGAGATAGTTAGATTTAGCACTTAGGGCTAAAGGAATCAAGGGATATGGGGAAAAAGCAGGAACGGGGTACTGATTGTGGACGATCAGCCATGATCACATTGAATGGCGGTGCTGGCTCGAAGGGCCGAATGGCTACTCCTGCACCTATTTTTCTGTTTCTAACACCACATCGACTCCCACCTCTCTTACACACCATTCTCTCCTCTCTTCTATCCCTCATCCACTGCATTCTTCTACACCCCATCCTCTCCTCCACCCATGCCCTCTTACTTACTGTCCCCACTCAGCGCTTCTCCCCACCCAAACCCCATCTCCTCCCCTTCTGCCCCTCCCATTTCTCCCCTGCCCTCCATCCCTTGCCCTCCCCTCAACCCCCTGAACTCCCCTGACCTTCCCTCCATACCCTCCCTTCCATCTCCTTACCCTCCCCTCCCCTCCATCTCCATACCCTCCCCTCCATCTCCATACCCTCCCCTCCATCTCCATACCCTCCCCTCCATCTCCATACCCTCCCCTCCATCTCCATACCCACTCCATCTCCATACCCACCCCTCCATCTCCATACCCTCCCCTCCATCTCCATACCCACTCCATCTCCATACCCTCCCCTCCATCTCCATACCCTCCCCTCCATCTCCTCCCCTCCATCTCCATACCCACCCCTCCATCTCCATACCCACCCCTCCATCTCCATACCCTCCCCTCCATCTCCATACCCACTCCATCTCCATACCCACCCCTCCATCTCCATACCCTCCCCTCCATCTCCATACCCTCCCCTCCATCTCCATACCCTCCCCTCCATCTCCATACCCTCCCCTCCATCTCCATACCCACTCCATCTCCATACCCACCCCTCCATCTCCATACCCTCCCCTCCATCTCCATACCCTCCCCTCCCCTCCATCTCCATACCCTCCCCTCCATCTCCATACCCTCCCCTCCCCTCCATCTCCATACCCTCCCCTCCCCTCCATCTCCATACCCTCCCCTCCATCTCCATACCCTCCCCTCCATCTCCATACCCTCCCCTCCATCTCCATACCCACCCCTCCATCTCCATACCCTCCCCTCCCCTCCATCTCCATACCCTCCCCTCCCCTCCATCTCCATACCCTCCCCTCCCCTCCATCTCCATACCCTCCCCTCCATCTCCATCCTTCCCTCGAAACCTTGCCCCCTCCTCCCCACAAACAATGCCCTTCCCTCTACCCCCTCCACCTCACCCATGTCCCCGGCCCACCCTCCTCCTTCCTCCCCTCTTCTCCAGCCCCTCCATCACAAACTCTGCCCTTTCCCCCCCCCCCCCCCCTCTCTCCCTTCCCCTCCCCCCTCCATCTCACCCCTGACCCTCCATCCCCGGCTCACCCTCCTCCTCCTCCTCCCCCCCCCCCCCCCCCCCGCGGGCCACGCACCATCCCCACTGTCCCTGGTCTCGGGGCGGGGCCTCACATCCCAGTCAGCGCCACTCGGCCGGGGCCGGGGCCGGTGCAACCTGCAGGCCGCTCCGGCGGCGCCGATGTCCGGGGTCCAGGGTTCCGGGTTCCGGGGGGAGAGGAGAGCGCAGGGTCGGGCCGGGCCGAGGAGGAGGAGGAGGAGGAGCGGGTTGAGGGAGCGCCGGGCCGGGCCGGGGAGGAGGAGGAGGAGGGGGAGCGGGGCGGGTTGAGGACGCGGGGCCGCCGGGGCGATGCTGCTCTTCTGCCCCACCTGCGGCAACGTCCTCATCGTGGAGGAAGGGCAGAAGTGTTACCGGTTCGCCTGCAACACCTGCCCCTATGTCCACAACATCACCCGGAAAGTGAGAGAGGAGGGGGAGGGGGAGGGGGGGGGGGGGGGATGGAGGAGTGGAGGGGGAGGGGGAGGGGGGATAGAGGAGGAGGGGGAGGGGGGATAGAGGAGGAGGGGGAGGGGGGGATGGAGGAGGAGGGGGAGGGGGGATGGAGGGGCGATGGAGGAGGGATGGGGGGATGGAGGAGGGGAGGGGAGGGGGGATGGAGGAGGGGAGGGGGGGGGTGGAGGAGGGGAGGGGGATGGAGGAGGGGAGGGGGGGATGGAGGAGGGGAGGGGGGTGGAGGAGGGGAGGGGATTGAGGGGAGGGGGAGGGAGTGTGGATAGAGGAGGAGGGGGGGGTGGAGGAGTGGAGGGGGGATGGAGGAGGGGAGGGGGGATGGAGGAGAGGAGGGGGGGGATGGAGGAGGGGAGGGGAGGGGGGGGTGGAGGAGGGGAGGGGGATGGAGGAGAGGAGGGGATTGAGGGGAGGGGGAGGGAGTGTGGATAGAGAGGAGGGTGTTGGAGTTGGGGGGATTGAGGGAGCGGAGGAAGGGGCAGTGAATGGAAGGGGGATGGAGGGAGGAAGGGGGATGGAGAGGAGGGAAGGGAGGGAGGAAGGGAATAGGATGAGGAGGGGGATGAGGGAGTGGGAGGGATGTGTGTGCAAGGGGTGGAGGGAGGGAGGTAGGATAGAGGTAGATGGTAGACGTGAGAGAGGAGGGTGGTGGAGGGAGGCGGAGTGTGATGGAAGGAGGATGTGCAGAAGGGGGTGGAGGGAAGGAGGGGGAGTGGAGGGAAGGAGGTAGGGTGGCAGGAAAGGGAGGATGATGGATAGAGAGGCAGATGGTAGAGGGAGAGGAGGATAGAGGGGAGGAGGAGCGATGGGGTTTAGAAAGGGGAGGTGGAGGACGGTGAATGGGGAGAGGAGGGTGGATGAAGGGGTCTGATGGAAGAGTAAGGGGAGAAGCATGGAGGGAGTGAGGGAGGAGAATGGGGTTGTGGAGGAAGGGTTAAGAGAGGGAGGGACAGAGAGGGGTAAAGGAACTAGGAATGGCAGAAGTGAAGGAGGAAAGGAGGAGACTGGCAATTGTCAGAATGATTAAAACTAGCCTGATGACTTGCCCATCCTCGGATTAAATGTAGAAGAGTTTATAAACATTTTGTGGGAAAATGCTGCATGAAACAGAATTGCTGAATTGCGTTTCAAAGGCATGTTTCCTCTTCACTTTCTTCAAATGTGCACGTGGAATAACGTACATTTCTCTTTTGCGTTTAAGATAACCAACAGAAAATATCCTAAGCTGAAAGAAGTTGATGATGTGTTAGGTGGCGCTGCAGCTTGGGAAAATGTGGACTCGACAGCAGGTATGGCATGTACTAACAAAATTGTATCAGAAATGAAGAATTATGAAGGTACTGCAGATTTATGCAAATCTAACCGTTTTAGAATTTGGCTTCACTTTTTTTAAAATTTAGGAATGTAAACAAAGTAATGTGATTGTTAAGATTGTTTATAAAATCAAACCAAGTCTACTGATACTTAACCTGCTACTTTTAACCTTGCGATATTCTGGACGATGATGTGGGTCACAGTAGCTAAGTTGGTAACAGTGGAGCGGCCCAATGTCAGATCCAGTAAAGCCTCTGACCCGCAGCTCATCCTGAGTTTTCTCCTGAATTTGTCTGGTGTCCTTTCTCATCCCGAGGACGAGAGAGAGAGAGAGAGAGAGAGTCAAGAGTGGTTTATTGTCAGATGTCCCGAAATTGAATAATGAAATTCTTACTTGCAGCAGCATTAGGTACACTGAAACCCATAACGACAAAAAAAGTTAAGTACGTATATATAAAAAAGAACAAACAAACAATAATAGTGCAAAGATGAAAATAATGCCCCAAGTCTAAGAAAATAACTGCAAATGCTGGTACAAATCGAAGGTATTTATTTCACAAAATGCCCCAAGTCTATGTCGTTTGGAGCTTATTTGGAGGTTGCAGTGTTTAATAACCTGATGGTTGTAGGGTGTTGTTCCTCCAATTTGCGCTGGGCCTTTGTCTGTTAGCACACGATAATAAAAGGTGTTGAATAAAAACATGTGCTGTAATTTCAGTGAAGGTAAAGGGTGGGCAATTTCCCCTTTTATATGTGCTAGATTTTCTACTTCTGTAAATACCAGTATAAGATTTGCAAAATTTAAAGGTTTTTCCCAATTAAATATTTGCATTATCCCACCCTTCCTCTAAGCCTCATGTCCTGCTGGTCAGAAGGTGGAGATCAATTAGCTTTGCCATTACATTGATAGAATTCTATTAACAAAATAGGTTTAGACAGATAAAAGTAACAAAGCTGTACTAATTAGGACTATCATTATAGAGTCATGGAGATAGTCAGAGTCATGCAGCGTGGAAACTGTCCCTTTGGTCCAACTTGCCCACGCCAACCTACATACCCCATCTACGCTAGTCCCACCTGCCTGCGTTTGGCCCATATCCCTCTAACCCAACCTATCCATGTATCTGTCCAAATATTTTTTTAAAACATTTATTTAAAGCTTAACGTTTAGTTAACAAATGTTTTTGCTACCGACTCTTAACAAAAGTAATTAAGTTGGTACTACTCAAAGGTCGACTTGGTTTCTTTAAGATTAATTCTCTCTCTTCCTTTACGCAGAAACCTGTCCCAAATGTGAACACCCTCGGGCATATTTTATGCAAATACAAACCCGATCTGCTGATGAACCTATGACCACATTTTACAAGTGCTGTAAACTAGTATGCGGACATCGGTGGAGAGACTAAAACCACAGCGTGGAAAATGTAGGGCACAAACTGAAAGAACATGTTCTGAATTATTGAAATGATTGAGAGAAAAACAATGTTTTGCAATAGTTAAGCTACCAGCTAATGTTTTATCAAAACTCATTTCAATTGCTGTTCCATCCACTTTAATCCACAAGTATTTAGTGTTTTAGAATGTTTGTTTGATGCTTTAATGTACAATAAATGTATTTTCCTTGACTGATTTCATTTTGAATGATAATTTGTGAATTACACTTGGCAGACTTGACTTTTATGCTGCATACTTGGTACTAAACACTGGGGTTCTGAATAAAATTGAGCTCATTCAGAATTCATGCACAGAGTCATAATGCTGTTGTAGAAGGGGAGCTCCCGGCATCCGCTGCACAGCCGTACTGGAGCGGACCTGGCTGGTAGACGCCGCGGGCAAGTTAAAGCGCGGCGGCCAAGGTGACCGCCGAGAACAAGGACGAACCGAACAAGTGGCCAACGAGAACAAAGACCTGTCGGCCACTGCAAAAGAAGACCCAACGGCCACATGCGGGGGAAGCTCGGAGCCCTGAAGACAGGAGAGTTGAAGAGGGAGCTGCTGGCGGCGATGTTTGAGAAGAGTGGGCGGGCAGGAGAGGTACCGGGGTTTTGTCGCCAGTGTCTGAGAGAGAGGGAGGGGGAGATAGGTGGTAAAATAATCTCAGCGTCCACCCAGCCAAAACCCTTCAAGATCATGTTTCCTTCTCATTTTTCCAAATTGCAATCACACAAGCCCAATCTAATCAAGCATATCATCCTAGGCTTCAAACTGGTGAAGGGTTTCCTGAACTGGTTCCTCAAATAATCTTCCATAAATGAGGCCCGATCTCCAACAGTTCCCTGGTGCGGTCTCGCTAATGCCTTCTAGCACATCAACATGTCCATACTTTATTATGCACCATCCTCTTTGCAATAAAGGCAAACATTCAAATTTGCCTTTCCAATTATTTCCTGCAATTGAATGTTCTTTTCTATGTACATTATGTTCTTGGTTCTTTTGCCTTAAAGATGCTAAAGCTAATGAAATCTCAATTGTTCTCAGAAGATGCTCTCCCACAGCCACCATTTCTACATGCCCAAGTTCATTCTCCAAAACTAAACTTGCCTCCACTGTTGTTCAGCTTGCTATGTGCAAAATGTCCCCCATTTTAATAAGTCTTCACTTTCTTATGCTGCCTTCCTAACCAAGGCTTTTGTCTTGCAGTTGATACAGTTGCATACGTAGTTGCTCCATCACCCTCTGTTTTGGGTCTGTAGTACTCCACTGAAATCGATTTTCACATCTTTTCTGCACCTCAGTTCAACCTATATGGTCTCATTTGATAATCTTCCTGGAGTACAATTTTAGTAATTTAGAACCCCACAACAATATAAAAATGATTGGTGGAAAAAGTGCACATTGGAATTTTTTGATTGCAGTGTTTTGAATAAGGAATTAAGTTTAAGCAAGATCAAAGCAAAGTAATACTATTGGCATTTATTAGCTTCCAAGATGTACATACTTTGTACATATGAATACATGGATATGAATAATTTGTACACAGTGTTACAGAAAACCTACTTAGGACATTGCAAGGTGTCTTCTAACAAAAAGGTGCATAATTTAAGAATCATAATATATATTAAAATATTTCAGAACATTACATTTAAAACAGACAGGCAAATACTACTCATTTCAAAAAAGGCCATGAATGCAAGTAAATTATGCACATTGCACAGGTATGCAAACTAAAGATTGGCATTTGCAGAAAATACAGACATTTTATCCGTCATTTCCATAGTTTATCATGATCATTGAGTCATACAACACGGAAACAGCCCTTCGACCCAACTTGTCCACACCGGCCAACATGTCCCAACTGCACTAGCTTCACCTGCCTGAGTTTGGCCCAAATCCCTCCAAACCTGTCCTATCCATGTGCCTATCTTTCCTTAAACGTTGGGATAATCCCTGTCTCAACTACCTCCTCTGGCTTGTTCCATACAGCCACCTTTATCCTTTGCTTCAAAGCTGTGGTTTTATATTGGTGGATATATCTTAAATATGCAAGTAATCAAATTAGTCAAGACTGATTGACAGTGGTATTTTCATACTTTTCTGACACAGAAGCCTTCAAAAAGCCTCGGATGTAGACAAGGTATTTAAAACAAACAGCTAGTTTTAAATAGGCCCATTTAAAAAAATCCAATATCTTACAATTATTCAGGGAACATAATTGTGAAATTGACTTAAATTATCTAATCGGCAATTGAAAATATTGCATGAGATATTAATCTTTTATCTATGTGTCCAACATAGCTGGATCTGCTCCTTCATTAAAATTTAGTATAAATGTATGGTCTACATCATTCTATTGATGAACAGCATTAAAATCTACAAATCCATCAGATCAATCGTAATTTTGAAAATGGAAATAATTTCAGTTTTTACTCAAAATTTTCATTTTACAGAAATTGTTTTCTGCATTCACTACATAACATGAAATTCAAAGCATTATAAAATATGATCTCCATGCAAACAGTAGAAACAAGCAACTGCAGATGCTTATTGGTGAGGACAAATTGCTGGAATAACTTCCCAGTTCCACCCATTTCTCTCTTCCTAGCCCCATCCCTTTTCGCCTTCCACAGGGACCGCTCCCTCCACAACACCTTGGTTCACTCCTCCCTTCCCAACCAAGCCCTTTCCCAGGTATTTTCCCCGTTTTCCTGAAATTGGAGAATTCAATGCTCATACAGTTAGTTGGGTTGCAAGCTACCCAAGTGGAATAAGGGGTGCTGTTCCTCCAGTTAGTAAAAGGCCTGACTCTGGCAACGGAGGATGCCTTTCTGTCCTTGGCCTCCTTCATGGCTAGAGTGAAGCCACATGCAATTGGAGGAACAACACCTTCTACTAATCCCCCCCCCCATTAACCCCTTTCTCCCCCACAACCCACTTTATATTCCCCCCCCCCCCCCCCCCCCCCCCCCCCCGACTCTCTCTTCACTCCCATCGGTTCACAATTTGCAATTCATCAACCCTGTCTCACACCTGCTTTTATCTCTGGCCTTTGTTCCAACCAACTGCTTACCAAAAGCCACCTATTAGCTGCCACATTTTGTCCTGCCTCTCTTCTCTTCTAGATTTCTTCTCCCACCCCCCCATAATCAGTCTGAAGAAAGGTCCCAATCTGAAACATCACCTATCCATGTTCTTCAGAGATGCTCCCTGAGCTGCTGAGTTACTCCAGTCCTTTGTGTCCATATACGTGCAAGTAACCTGCTGATATCCTTCCAATGATTCCCAACGCCTGACAGTAAGAAACTACTTCTGAACTTAAATCTAGGCAAGTTTGATCCACCCATGATTGTGTGGCGGTATCGGAAAAGCTCAGTTTAAAGCAAAAAAAGTTGAAATATTATTAATATTTCAAAGTACTGAAATGTTTCCCAATAAGCAATAATTGCCACTTCTCATCAATCCAAAAGTGTTGAGTTGATTAAATGCATTAAGCTACAACATGGTGGGCAGAAAAAGGTCAGCCACATGCATACCCCTTCTGCACTCTGAAAAATAAGTGTATTTTCTACTACTTTTCTATTCCAGTAATATATTTTCAGACCAGAAGAGCATTTGTTATAATTTCCCAAGTTCATAATGCAAATTGTACAGTAGAAACACTCAAGCAAAGTGCAAGTTTATATGTGCAGCAGAGTCTTAGCAAAGGCAATACTTGCAAACTGCACATAGTTATTTTACCACATTTATATTCTGAATATATCCAAGATTTCTGCACTGTACAATATTTCAAAACACTACTATAAAGAACATTTCAGGAGACCCTGACAGTAATCCTTAACAGACAATATTCCTCAAACTGGGAAGGAACCTTGTTTGGATCCACAAAATCTAAGCTACATGTTTAGACTTAAAGCTTACAGGTGATGTTATTTTTAAAAAAATATCCTCTGTTAAAGTTCCATTAAAATAATTTGGACTGACACGAGTTCACCATAATCACGATAACACATTTGTCATGGCTCAGAACCTTTAATGCTTTGTTTTAATCTAAATTAGAAAGGCAGCAATGAAACGTGCCAAGTTCACATTTTAGCAGATTAAAACCTTCATCTCTTCCAAATGCTGTTTCTAACATTAGCCTTCATTTTAACCTTGGTTCCTTTCCGGCAACTAACGACAGTTCAGAAATTCAGTCTCAGCCCTGTATCGGGATGGATTTTTGAACAAAATAAAACCACATACCAATTGCAAGTATTCAATGACAAGAATGCATGTCATGTTACAAAACACACCCATGCATGTGCTCCCATTAAGCAGTGACACGTGCCAGACGCCAAAACCATTTCCCCTGGGGTTTAAAGAATGCACTCCAACTGTATTTTCTATAGAGCACATTAATAGATTTATATTAAACTGTACATATTAAATATAAACATCACAAAAATATTGCTGCAACAGGCAATATTTTGGGACGGAAGGCTGATTTTTGATACCCTAAACTAATTATTTATCCTTAATTCACACTACTCAGCACAATAATCCACATCAATATACAACTGACTCATGATTCCACACTGAATATAGTTTTCAAAAAGTTATTAGCCATAAGTTTCTTTAGCTGGCAATTTCACTACTTTAAGTGCAATTAAATATTGTGTTTTGGTTTTTCAGTTGGGAGATTTAAACTTCATTGTTAATACATTAATAGTTCAACTTGTATGTTCTGCAGATAAGGCCCTCACAGTTTGTTAAACAGCACGAGACAATGCTGCATCACTATGTGTGTAAATTGAAACAAAAAAAGAGTTGGCATTATAATTTTAAGGGTCGGTGTTAACACACACGCTTGTATGTATATATATAGGCTTTACAGTTTGGACAAGTATGCATCACATCCTTCAGGTCATCTATCAAGCATGGGATTAAGCAGCAGCCCAAATCGCACCTGGATCAAAACAAAATAGAAGTTTTGTAGAAGTTTACCATGACCATACATCAGTTACAACACATGAAATGGGCAAGAACATTGCAGATGAAATGGAAAATCAAATATTTTTTGCTCTCGCAAGAATGGAATAATTAATGGTTAAGAGGTGAAATGTGCTGTGGAGAGTTTCAATCAAAGTAATCTTCGTCAGAAATTAATGGTAATGTCTTACAGCACAGGAAAGTGTTGTTTCTGCGTTATTTCTTTCAAAAGATAAATTGTCCCAATACCGGAGTTATACAAGTTACAGGAAGGAAAATTGCAGATCCAGGGGCAAATAATAAAATTGATCCAGATACCCTATTACTGACTGGGTGCAATGAGTGAACAAAGGGGAATTGGATTATATTAATTTCCTAACTGCAGGATTCCCTCATTCCTACAAGGAAGAAAGAGTTATTTTAATACGGTAATAAAATAGATCAGACAGACAAGACGCCTATTCCTTTTCTCCCGAGAGGTTGAAAGGAGGGCATCTGAAAATAACAGTTCGCTTTTACCATCATACAAACCAACTATCTTTCCATTGACTCCAATTACATTTCACACTGCCTCGGTAACGCCACAAGCATAATTAAGGATGAGTCTCCGGTCACCCTCTTCTCCCCACTCCCACAAGGCAAGGGTACAGAAGTGTGAAAACACACATCTCCAGATTTGTGAACAATTTCTTCCTAGCTGTTATCAGGAAACTCAATCACCCTATCAAAAACTGGAGAGCAATCGTGAGCTACTATCTACCTCACTGGAGACAATTGGACTATCTTT
Organism: Rhinoraja longicauda; assembly: GCF_053455715.1. Lineage (NCBI taxonomy): Eukaryota > Metazoa > Chordata > Chondrichthyes > Rajiformes > Arhynchobatidae > Rhinoraja > Rhinoraja longicauda. The sequence continues at coordinate 9,250,869 of NC_135973.1, forward strand.
AATTGGCCTTTACCTTGCACTAAATGCTATTCCCTTTGTCATGTATCTGTACTCAATTGTAATCATGTACAGTCCTTCCGCTGATTGGTTAGCAAGCCACCAAAGCTTTTCATTGTACTTCGGTACACGTGACAATAAACTAAACTAAAATTAGAATACTTAAAAATAAGAATTGAATACAGTCAATGAGAGTTACTTACCCCATAAAACAGCAGAAGAGACAGAATAAAGTATTGAGCAAGCCTAGTTCATATGTGATCTTGGTTGTGATGGCCTGCTGGCAATGAGGGCACACTGTCTGCACAGGTGCAGCTTGAAACATCTCCCCCTGCAGTACGGTCACTGTCGTTGCTGCACCAGGGGGAACTATAACAGTTGCTGTTTGTCCACTGTGAGGGGGATAGTGCCCAGGAGGGGGTACGTAGGGACCTGGGGGTACAAAGTGACCCGGAGGTGGGTAATGCCCAGCAGCTGGGTAGTAACCTGTTAAAAGGGACCAAAAAAACAAAATGTGTTAATATTATGAAGAAATCAATAGCTTTGTCTTTTAAACTTCAATTTTAGTTCAGACGGCCCACCGTCCAAGCTGACAATCAATCACCCATTCACACTAGTTCTACGTTATCCCATTTTCTCATCCATTCCCTTCACGACAGGGGGCAATTTGCAGAGGCTAATTAACCTACAAACTCACACGCCTTTGAGATGTGGGAAGAAACCAGAGCACCTGGAGGAAACAGGAAGAACGTGCAAACTCCACACAGACAGCATCCCAGGTCATGGTTGAACCAGGTGCTGTGAGGCATCGGCTCGGTCAGCTGTGCCACCCAAATAATGGTTGGGGGAATTAAAACTTTATGGAAAAACACAAATAATCCTGCTTTACATAAGATGCTGCTTAGCCACTTCTGGGGTACTTGCAGTGTCAATAGAGTCATGGACATTGTAAACCCTGCAGTGTTATGTAATGTTCTGGTCACATTACATGCTACAGCATGGGGATGGGGTAGTGTAGAGGTGTTGCAGGCAGTGCAGTTGTCCCAGAGCTACAGCAACCCAGGTTTAATCTTGACCTCTGGTACTATGTACCAACAGTGTACATTCCTCAGGCGCTCCAATCTCCTTCCCCATCCCAAAGATGAGATAGTTTATAGATTAATTGGGTCACCCACAGTGGACTACTGGCAGAATGAGGGGAGTGTTAACGAACGAGAGAGTGAATAGGTTACAACGAAGTAAAAGAGGAGGAATTTAAAGAGACGTGGCAGAAGCTTGGGCTGAATGGCCCCTTCATAATTCTTATTTATGTGCTATGATGGAAGAGGCTCGAAGGACCACACAGATTACGCCTGCTCCCAATCTGCACATTCTTAACAACAGATACTACATCAGCTCTGCTTCTGTTGCCGCAACAACCAGAATTATCCAGAATTTTTTATATTTACTTGAAACTTAGTTCAGTGAAAAAACATAAAAAGGAAGATTACTTGGCAACATGGGAGATGACTGAATTATCATAAAAAGGTCTGATGTATACATCAAGAAGATGAAGATTTTCAATAGTAATTTCACAGTATTTTTCACCCCGTTATTCTCAATGTTCATCATTAAGCCTAGAGCAGTGGAGATTTACTCAAAATAGTTTGTGATGAGGTGTTACAGTTTTGCAGACTGGCTGAAAAAGATTAGTCATAAAATAGAAGAACAATAAATTTGATACAAGCTACTTCCAATCTCCAAGTATTTCTCAGACAACAAACCACTTCCTGAAAAATAACCCGAAAACATCTATACCATTGATTATAGTTGATAATGTGTTGTTTGATGGTGCCATTAGTTTCAATATCATTATGGAGAAGGTCAAATCTGGACCAAGGGTTGAGATTTTGGATTGGAGAAAGGCTAATTTTGAGGAGATGAGAAAGGATTTAAAAGGAGTGAAATGGAAATTGTTGTTTTATGAAAAGGATATAATAGAGAAATGGAGGATATTTAAAGGTGAAATTTTGAGAGTACAGAGTCTTTATGTCCCTGTTCGGTGGAAAGGAAAGAATAATAATTTGAAAGAGCCGTGATTTTCCAGGGAAATTGGACACTTGTTTCGGAAAAAGAGGGAGATATACAATAAATATAAGCGGCAGGGAGTAAATGAGGTTCTTGAGGAATATAAAGAATGTAAAAGGAATCTTAAAAAGGAAATTAGAAAAGCGAAAAAAAGATATGAGGCTGCTTTGGCAAGTAATGTAAAAGTAAACCCCAAGGGGTTCTACAGATATGTCAATAGCAAAAGGATAGTGAGGGATAAAATTGGTCCATTAGAGAGTCAGAGTGGACAGCTATGTGCTGAGCCGAAAGAAATGGGGGAGATATTAAACAATTTCTTTTCTTCGGTATTTACCGAGGAGAAGGATATTGAATTATGTGAGGTAAGTGAAACAAGTAGAGTAGTGATGGAAATTAGGAGGATTAAAGAAGAGGAGGTACGGACACTTTTGAAGAATATAAAAGTGGATAAGTCTCCAGGTCCTGATAGGATATTCCCTAGGACATTGAGGGAAGTTAGTGCAGAAATAGCAGGGGCTATGACGGAAATATTTCAAACGTCATTAGAAACAGGGATGGTGCCGGAAGATTGGCGCATTGCGCATGTTGTGCCTTTGTTTAAAAAAGGTTCTAAAAGTAAACCTAGCAATTATAGACCTATTAGTTTGACGTCTGTGGTGGGAAAATTAATGGAAAAGATACTTAGGGACAATATATATAATTATTTGGATAATCAAGGCCTGATTAGAAACAGTCAACATGGATTTGTGCCTGGAAGGTCATGTTTGACAAATCTTCTTGAATTTTTTGAAGAGGTTACCAGGGAAATTGATAAGGGCAAGGCTGTGGATGTTGTCTATATGGACTTCAGTAAGGCATTTGACAAGGTTCCACATGGAAGGTTGATTAAGAAGGTTAAATCGTTGGGTATTAATAGTGAGGTTGCAAGATGGATTCAACAATGGCTGAATGGGAGATACCAGAGGGTAACGGTTGACAATTGTATGTCAGGTTGGAGGCCAGTGTCTAGTGGAGTGCTCCAAGGATCTGTGTTGGGTCCACTGTTGTTTGTCATTTACATTAATGATCTGGATGATGGTGTGGCAAATTGGATTAGTAAATATGCAGATGATACTAAGATAGGTGGAGTAGTTGATAGTGAGGTAGATTTTCAAAGTCTACAGAGAGACTTGGGCCTTTTGGAAGGGTGGGCTGAAAGATGGCAGATGGAGTTTAATGCTGATAAGTGTGAGGTGCTGCATTTTGGTAGGACAAATCAAAATAGGACGTACAGGGTAAATGGTAGGGAATTGAGGAATGCAGTGGAACAGAGGGATCTGGGAATAACTGTGCATTGTTCCCTGAAGGTGGAATCTCATGTGGATAGGGTGGTGAAGAAGGCGTTTGGTATGCTTGCCTTTATAAATCAGAGCATCGAGTATAGAAGTTGGGATGTAATGTTGAAATTGTACAGGGCATTGGTGAGGCCGAATCTGGAGTATGGTGTGCAGTTCTGGTCGCCAAATTATAGGAAGGATGTCGACAAAATGGAGAGGGTACAGAGGAGATTTACTAGAATGTTGCCTGGGTTTCAGCACTTAGGCTACAGAGAGAGGTTGAACAGGTTGGGTCTTTATTCTTTGGAGCGTAGAAGGTTGAGGGGGGACTTGATAGAGGTTTTTAAAATTTTGAGAGGGACGGACAGAGTTGACGTGGGTAGGCTTTTCCCTTTGAGAGTGGGGAAGATTCCAACAAGGGGACATAGCTTCAGAATTGAGGGACAAAGGTTTAGGGGTAACATGAGGGGGAACTTCTTTACTCAGAGGGTTGTGGCTGTATGGAATGGGCTTCCGGTGGAAGTGGTGGAGGCTGGCTCGATTTTATTATTTAAGAGTAAATTGGATAGGTATATGGATAGGAGGGGATTGGAGGGTTATGGTCTGAGTGTAGGTAGATGAGACTAGGTCAGGGAGAATGGTCGGCGTGGACTGGTAGGGCCGGACAGGCCTGTTTCCATGCTGTAGTTGTTATATGTTATATGTTATATGTTATAAATGATATGGGGAAAAATAACCTCAAATGTGGGAAGGAAACCACAAGTGGGACAACGAGATTGCTCCTCAAAAGGGCTGGTCTCTGATTTACCATTCTATGATTACACACAACAAACTCAAGTGAAAATTACTAATGTTTCTCTGTCGTGAAATAATCTATCCATTACGACATTTTATGACTGCACAAAACTAAGTTTAGATTTTACCATACTTGTTCAAAGTGTGAACTCTACAATGTCATCTCAATTGTTTGGGTCTCCAGTTCCATTCCTAGTGTCAGAGCACAGTGCCCAGTGCTTGCAAGAAGTACAATTGATACCATTAAGTTATTTACTCCAATGAAGCCCAAAGATATGGCTCCCTTGGTCCATTTCAAAAGACAAGCACTGAACACAGAAAATTGTACAATAGATCATTTTATGTTATCCATTCAGAGGCAAAACGGAAAAAAGGGCATTAAACAAATTGCTGGTAGTTACTCGTTTATTAACATTTTTTAATCTATTAATCTGCTTATGGCAAATTCAAATAAAGCAGCCATTTCCCATACATTTCTGACAAAACTATGGCAGAGCAAACTCATCCCTAGCATACATCAATTGAACTTTACCTCACCACAGAATGGTGAAAATCACTAACAAAACAATTCAGTGCTGTTAATAAATTCCATAATCGCATCAATGAAAGTTACCTTGTGGCAGCATTGGCATACCACCTTCTGCAGGTGTATGAAGTGGTACAAATCCTGGTTGTGCCATTGGCTCATAAGGAGGTGGTCCAACCTCTGGTGGGATAAAATACCCTTGAGATTGAATGGTGGCAGGAGGAGCAGTAGGATGCAACATATACCCTGAAGAAACTGTAAACAAATCTGCATTGTAAATTACTGTAATATAAAAAGCAACAAATTGTCAATCCCAAATTCTTTATCTGATGTCCAAATCTCTTACAGTATTTACTCTAAGACAGTTCATTTTTGAAACCATCAATAAAATACTACCTATATTATTTTATGGCAGATCTTGTATCTTTGTGTTGCTCCAATTTGCCATACTCTCTGAGGACGATTTCTGTTTATGGATAAGCAGGTGGAATAAACACTGATGCAAGTGAATCTCTTTGTGAGCCCAGCCTGAAATGTTGTGTTCATCTTTGGTATAGGAAGAAGGGTCCCCACCCGAAACATCACCTATCCATTTTCTCCAGAGATGCTGCCTGACCCGCTGAGTTATTCCAGCATTTTGTGTCTATCTTCAGCCTGAAATGCTATTGCACATATTCAAACTCAGGATCTGCCTTTTCACCCAGAACAAGGTATTAAAGGGAAAAATGGGACAATATTTTTACTTATTGACAATAAAATAAAGATTGATCGTTATTTAAATACATCAAAACGGTATAAAATGATCAGAACAGTTACATCCACTTTAACTTAAACTTTCAATTCTAACTTCAACCACTGCAAGATCACTTTAAGTTCCATGTCAATGAAAGCAGAACGACTGGTACAATTATTAATTTCACATCAAAAACAGATCAAACTCTTCCAAGACATTTAAATATTTTGTTATTTGTATGCCAGTAGAAGTGTCTATTTTCATTAAACTGTTAGTTAGAATGTGTTTTTTAAAAAAGAAGGGACCCAACCCAAAACGTCACCTATCCAATCTCTCCAGAGATGCTGCCTGACCTGCTGAGTTACTGCAGCATTTTGTCTACATATTTGATATAAACCAGCATCTGCAGTTCCTTTACATTACATACTCTATTTGTACCTGTTGGTGCTGATTGTCCTCCCTTCTCTTCAAGCAGTGGAGCAGAAGGCCCCCCAGGGTACGGAGGAGGTGGTTCTTCTGACATTGTCCCCTGCAAATGATTAAAATTAAAATCAGAACTCCAAAATCATGCAACTTCAAATGGCAATTCAATCAATACCCAGGAGGCCCTTCAAAATGGAGTATATGTTGGTCCCTGGAAGAGACAACGTTGTCAGTCCCATTCACCTGCTCCTTGCCTGGAGTTTAGTGATACAGCGCGGAAACAGACCCTTTGGCCCTCCCGGTCTGCGCCGACCAACGATCGCCGCACACCAACACTATCCTACAAACTAGAGACAATTTACAATTTTACCAAGCCAATTAACCTACAAACCTGTACATCTTTAGAATGTGGAAGGAAACCTGATCACCCATGCAGCCACAGGGAGAACATACAAACCAAACAGACAGCACCCACATTCAAATGGAACCCAGTTCTCTGGCACTGTGAATTAGCAACTCTACCGCAATGCCACCGTGCCGCCCCAGTTCTGCAAATTACATTCTCAATGACCTATTCCATCCCCATTTTTTAAAGCTCAAAATATTTGTCTACACATCCTATGTGACAAAACCACAACTATCTGTGTTTAAAAATTCCCACATTGAAAGAATTTTAGAACTGCAGAGGAATGACGCATGCAAGAAATATGTGGAAACAAGATAAAATCCTGTGATTAGCTGAAATTGTGATGTTCTGCATGACAAAAGAAACAGATCCAAGGTGGTGTGACTAAAAATATAAGACACTCAATTGCTTAGTGAAACCACACAGAAAAACGTCTTGATCCAGACAAGAACTGGTGCCAGAATAGATAAGAACTGGTCGAGGAATGTGTGTGATTAACTAGCCGTGAATACTCAGGTATAAATGTACTGTCGTGCACTATTCAATTGAGTGGGACCACGAGGGACAACGAGTATGTAGCCATACTCAGAGTTGCTCTCCCACTTCCACATGCGTGAATAAAAAGGTATTGCTACTTTCTTAAGTTGCCTAATGTGTTGTTGTTGTCTGATAGCGCGGGATGAACTTTAACATTGGCCTAGTCGACAGGATCTCGCTGGGACCATCTCCGACGACTGAGTAAGCGGCTGCGGTTTGACCGGGATCTCGAAGGGAGTAAAATTCCACTATCGGATCCTTTGAGTCTGAACTCCCGAGCAAGTTCCCGGGAACGCCGCGGTCCCTCGTCTGAGGTCGATCTGGTTTCCTGCCGAGGAAACAACACCGGTCCTGCATTCCCAGGTACGAGAGGCACAGAGCCACTACCAGTTGAACACGGGGCCGAATCCATACTACCAGTAGACTACGTACTGGTGAGGAACTGGGGATCGGAAGAAATTGGGACCATGCTGTTAGGGACCCTACCGAGTGCTGACAACACCCACTGCCGTGAAGATTGAAGCCCACCCCCGTTGAATACATCTGACTGACTGCAAACGGATTGGAAAACCAAGAAAGAATAATGCGGCTATTGACCCTCCTTTTTGTCCTAGGGCTGGCCCGGATGGGCTGGACCTGGGGAAATAATCTGGTATATGGGCTGCGACAAAGTTCTTAACATGTCCATGTGGGACGAGCCGTGAGAAGATCAAGTTACTGTCCCCTCGACCTCAGATTGTGACTGTTTTTAATTAACATTTGTAATACAGTGTATCCGACCACTCTGTGCTTTGCTGGGACTTTAATTGTTATCGTATAATGATAAAAGGAGGGAATGAAAGAATTTTAGAACAGGAGAGGAATGACAGGCAAGAAATATATGCAAACAAGATAAAATCCTGTGATTAACTGAAATTGCGATGTTGTGCATAACAAAAGAAACAGATCCAAGGTGTTGTGACTAAAACGATAAGACACCCGATTGCTAAGTGAAACCACACAGAAGGACAAGATAAGAACTGGTAGAGGTATCACAAAATGCTGGAGTAACTCAGCAGGTTAGGCAGTATCTCGGGGAGAAGGGATGGGTGACGTTTCAGGTCGAAACCCTTCTTCAGACTGAACTGGCAGAGGAATGTGCTGAGGAACGTGTGTGATTAACTACCCTGAATAATTGGGTATAAATGTACTCTCTGTGCACAATTCAATTGAGTGGGACCACAAAGGACATGCTCGGAGTTGCTCTCCCACTCCCGCATGCGTGAATAAAAAGGTATTGTTACCTCCTTAAGGTGTCTAATGTGTTTTTGTTGTCTGATAGCATGGGATGAACTCTAACAACATCCCTTTTAAATACAAAATCTGTCCCCAGCTATTGACCCATCCGCTAACAGGAACAGCTGGGCAACAGCTGGTTCCCTCTAGGCATCCAGTCTAAACCTTTCATGATCTAATACACTATTAGACACTTCTCTTTGCATTCCTTGCTCCAAAGGAGAATAATCCCAGTTTATGCAATCTAACCTTGTGTGTGAAATCTTTCAGCCCTTTTAATACTTTCATATAGAACTTTTGAAATAAGCCAAACCATTCTTCTCATTAGATTGGCGGCACGGTAGCGCAGCGGTAGAGTTGCTGCTTTACAGCGAATGCAGCGCCGGAGACTCAGGTTCGATCCTGACTACGGGTGCTGCACTGTAAGGAGTTTGTACGTTCTCCCCGTGACCTGCGTGGGTTTTCTCCGAGATCTTCGGTTTCCTCCCACACTCCAAAGACGTACAGGTATGTAGGTTAATTGGCTGGGTAAATGTAAAAATTGTCCCTAGTGGGTGTAGGATAGTGTTAATGTACGGGGATCACTGGGCGGCACGGACTTGGAGGGCCGAAAAGGCCTGTTTCCGGCTGTATATATATGATATGATATGATAGGCACTAAGTGCTGAAGTAACTCTGCAGGTCAGGCAGCATCTCTGAAGAAAAAGGATGGGCTACATTTCAGGTTGGAACCCATCTTCTAACCTGAAATGTCAATTATCCATTTTCTCCAGAGATACTGCCTGACCTGCTGAGTGACTCTAGCACTCTATGTCTATCTTGGGTATAAACCAGCATCTGCAGTTCCTTCCTGTGCAACTCTTCTCATTAGTTCTGATGGTTAGCTGAACTCCAAAGAGATGTTTGTTGGAGATGAATGAAATACTGCAGCAAGAAACATAGTAAAAAAGTGCTGGGACAAAGATGTAGCCTTGTTTGACACAGGTCTTCAATGAGATTGGCTGTTATAGACCCTTTAGTTAGTATCTTGACTTGTAGACATTTCTATGTGCAGTCAAATTGGAGGAGGATGTCCGACAGTTCCTCCCAATTGAGAGTCAAAGGCTTTAGTGAGGTCAAGGACAGCCATGTGCTGACGCTGATAAGGCTTCCTACATTTTCTTGTACTCGTAGCACAAGAAAACTTGTCCAATGCGCATTGGGATACACAGAGTCCATACTATGAATCTGGCAGCAGCTCTTCAGATAGTGGGAGGTGGTAGGACTCCAGAACTTTCTTGAACTTGGTCATGTTTACACACCTAAAGTTCCCTTGTGTGACTCATGTCTCAGAAGAGGACTCTGGTTTCCCCACAAATGGATCTCTGTGACTACACTGTTAGATGGATGTGATGGACTGAAATGCAGTCTCAGTTACTACACTTTTGGAAAATTGAAAGATTTTAGATGGCAAGGAAAAGAATTATGGCAAGGAGTGACTTCAACTATGAAAAGTTAGAATGGAAAGACTGGGTTTGATATCTAGGTAATGGAAGGAGGATATTTGACAGGTGCACAAGATTATGAATATTTGTTTCCTAAACTAAAGAAAAGTTAAACCCATTGGAAGACCATTCAAGGACCAATACATAGATTAAAAAGTTCTGGAATGAAGAGGAGAAATTATTTTACTTTGACTCCTGGAACTCACTTTCTAATTCTATTCCCACCACCTTTTGCAATCAGGCCTTTCAATAGACAATAGGTGCAGGAGGAGGCCATTCAGCCCTTCGAGCCAGCACCGCCATTCAATGTGATCATGGCTGATCATTCTCAATCAGTACCCCGTTCCTGCCTTCTCCCCATACCCCCTGACTCCGCTATCCTTAAGAGCTCTATCTAGCTCTCTCTTGAATGCATTCAGAGAATTGGCCTCCACTGCCTTCTGAGGCAGAGAATTCCACAGATTCACAACTCTCTGACTGAAAAAGTTTTCCTCATCTCAGTTCTAAATGGCCTACCCCTTATTCTTAAACTGTGGCCCCTTGTTCTGGACTCCCCCAACATTGGGAATATGTTTCCTGCCTCTAACGTGTCCAACCCCTTAATAATCCTATATGTTTCGATAAGATCTCCTCTCATCCTTCTAAATTCCAGTGTATACAAGCCGAGTCGCTCCAGTCTTTCAACATATGACAGTCCCGCCATTCCCCTTTCAAAAGGGGAATTGGATTAGTACTTGTGGGGAAACAATTCTAGTTGAGGGCGGTGGGGGAATAAAATACGACTGATAGAATTTTTCTTCTAGGAGCCAGCATTAACCTTTGTTGCTGTAACCATTCTATCAGGCGAACATTTGCAATGCTCATGATAAAATTTGAAACTCACGTACATCTTAACACAAATTATTCAATCTCCATCACACACATGTAATCTTTCAATGCCTTACAAAGATAAAGATTAGATACATTATTTTACGAGGGAACTACTTGTGCATCAGTTTAAGCAATTGTCTTTATTTTTAAAAAACAAGACATTGTGGTGATCTGGAAGCAATCAAAAAAATCAGAAGTGATTATTTTTCATGAGAAACTGTGGAAAAAATTGATTAAAATAAACTGCCAACTGCCTACATGTCATATGTGCTGCAAAGCAAAATTCTCCGGGTTGCGTTTACTGAGTTATATAATATTGTTTAGAGAAATTTTTACACGCTAGTTTTATTCAATTTTATACTGAATAGAATAAAAAATGAATTTCTCTCAAAGGGAACTTAATAAGATATACACAACCTGGCATTAATTTTCCTCAGCATAAGACTGCAAAATAAATCTTCATCTGGAGTCCATTTTAGAACCAAATTATATTTGTCTTGCATACTTGCTTCTCATGGCAGACTTTCAGCAACTGATCAGGCACAGAAAGAACAGCAGCTTTGTCCCCAATCTTACTTGGTTTGACATGAGTTACCCAAACAGGTGAAGGAGGAGATGTACATCACATACAATGCCCTTAGCAAAATTCTATCATCCACTTAAAGTTTTGAAATATGAAATTGGATTTGCTTGGAACAGCACCATTTATCATCCATCCCTGCTTGTCCTGGTACCAAATAGAGTCGAGCTACCTTGAATCAATGCATAAAACAAAGTGCTGGTGGTACTCAGAGTCAAGACCCTTCTTCAGTTTCCCACTACTCCAGACTGCTAATAGCAACAGGAGGTCTGAAATGTCCTGACCCGAAATGTCATTGGTCCATTCCCTCCGCAGATGCTGCCTGATGCACCGAGTTCCTCCAGTACGTTCTTTTTTTGCTCAAGATCTCAGCATCTGCAGTCTCTTGTGTCTTTCCCTTGAATCAATGCATTTTGTGTTACAAAGATATCTGAACTTGCCACATCTCTCTTTGGAAGGAGTTTCAGAATTTTGACCAGGTGAAAAGAGCTTAGCTGTCCAATTAATGGCTGCATTACTTCACCCTATTACAGATAAACTTCTTCCACCCATTTCTGCCCATTCCCATCTTCTCTGCTACTTAGACTAACTTGCTTTCACTCCTCAGTTCTGATGGTTGCTCTGAAAAACTAACTGTTTCTCTTTCCACTACCTGACTTATCATTTATTGTCTTTATCTTACAGATTTCTAGCATCTGCAGTTTGTGTTTTCATTTTCATTTTAGGTCCAAATTAAGCTTTCTTTACCAGCACTCAGCTGGTGAAGAGTAATGAAGGGAACAAAACATTGGAACCAAGAGCAAATATCATCATAGGTAGACACAAAATGCTGGAGTAGCTCAGCTGGACAGGCAGCATCTCTGGAGAGAAGGAATGCCTGACGTTTCGGATCGAGACTCTTCTTCAGTCTATTCCTTCTCTCCAGAGATGCTGTCTGACTCACTGAGATACTCCAGCTTTTTGTGTCTACTGTTGAAATGGGTCTTTATAACATCACAAGGAATATTTCTAGTAATGCAAGAAATTCCAACTAAAATTTAAAGAAAAGCTTAGCTCAGTGACCATAGTTTGGAATTCCTTTCCTGAATCATTCTTCTACTTATCCTTCAGAACCACATACCAATGCAATACTGAGCAGGTATTGCATTTCTCATAGAATATGTTAAAAGATTAATATCTCAATGTCACTACTCCAAGATCAGGGGATTCCCCAAAGTCTCTTTTTCCCCTTCAGTGCCAAGAGTTTAAAAACAAGGTCACCATTTGAATGAGTCCAAAGTGATTTGGATAACCCAGACCCTGGAGTTACTTTTAATTACTGATTTCTAACTGAATGTCATCATCCTGCATTTTCCTTCTGATGGTGAGGGACTGCTTTCTAGAGCTGCATGAGAAGACATAGTCCAGTCTTTCAGCATCCTGCACTAGTAATGACATGAGAAGTGCACATCAATGGATACAAAGAATGCGTTTTCCGGACCATGAAATAAAGCTGTTTGGAGCAATATGTTTTTCTTAGGTGATGAGGTCATACACAGAGGAACAGCCAATGAAGCCTGAGCAAGATGCCACAGTTCTGCAGAAATCACACACTATAAATACATCACACCACTGGTGCCAGCAGTGAATGAGCTACTTTCACAACGATGTCACCTTTTATCGTTGTTGCAGCTACAGCCATGCTGACCAACAGAAATTATTCCACCACATTTCTTTCTGGTACCATGCGGGCTGCAGAGAGAATTCCCAGAACCATGGGCAACCATTTCCATCTCCCGCCCCATTTTGAAACTAACCTTATTCATTGATCATGAAGGTTTTGCTCTGGACAACAATGATTAGTTTGGTTTAAAGGCACAGCAGGGAAACTGGCTCTGCAACCCACCAGGTTCACGCTGACCATCGATCACCTGTTCATTCCAGTTCTATGTTATCCCACTTTCTCATGCACTCCGTACACACTCGAGGCAATTTACAGAAGCCAATTAACCTACAAACCTGCACGTCTTTGGGATGTGGGAGGAAACCGGAGCATCTGGAGGAAACCCACATGGTTACAGGGAAAATGTGCAATCTCCACATAGACAATACCCGAGTCTCTAGTGCTGTGAGACAGCAATTCTATCCCCTGCTAATTGTTACATGATAATTTTGTAAATTATCATTTTTATAATGTGCAAATTACAGGGCTTTAATAGAGTAAAATATCCCAAGGAACCTTGTATGTACCACCCACTCTCCTGACATCAATCTCTGTACTGCCCACTCCCCTGACATCAGTCTGAAGAAGGGTCTCGATCTGAAACGTCACCCATTCCTTCTCTCCAGAGATGCTGCCTGTGCCCCTGAGTTACTCCAGCATTTTGTGTCTATCCCAAGGCACTTCACAGGATGCCACAAAAAGGAGAATATTGCCTTAATGTTAATACTTTTAACAATATACAGAAGAACAAAGTAGAAGAATTATTCAGGAAGAGTTCCAGAGCCCAGGGCCTGACCAGCAGAAGTAAAAGAAACGAGAGGTGAATGGAGAGATTCTAAGGATGTCATAAGTGATAGAAGCAGAATTATGCCATTCAGCCCATCAAGTCGACTCTGCCATTCAGTCATGGCTGATCTATCTCTCCCTCCTAATCCCATCTTCTGCCTTCTCCCCATAACCCTTGACACCCGTACTAATCAGGAGATTAAAGTACAGAGAAGAAATATGTCATGGAATCATTTGAAAACCAGGCTGTTCTGTTCCTAAGCTTCATCTCCACATTCTGAAAAACTTCAGTGTAAGTTCATAAGCCAAAGGCTGATGCAATTAGGACAGTGTCAGCAGTTTAGAATAAGCATGTTGATGAATGGTGCTGAAGAGGACACCTGGGAGAACTGGAGATTCCAGATCAAAGAATGCAAAAGCAGTATGTAGACCTCATATCTTCATAAATTATAGGAGCAGAATTAGACCATTCGGCCCATCATGTCTATTCCACCATTCAATCATAGCTGATCTATCTTTGCCTCTCAACCCCATTCTGCTACCTTCTCCCCATAACCCTTACAAATTCGATCTCTGCTAAAACCACCTTCCTACTTTTCCCATTCACAAATCATATAACAATTTTATATTATATTCCCATACTTGAATATTAAAAATGTTAGAAGTGATAAACTGATGCAATTATATTTGCATACAGCGGAAGACTATACAGCAAAATGTTTGCATCTGGAAAGAGCAAGGAAACTGAGTGAAAATATAATGTGCATCGAGATAATCCACTTTCACTTAGCAATACATAAAACATAGCTTGAAAGATATAAAAACCAAGTTTACCAAGAATTAATCCTACAATTTAAATACCTGAACAACCAAGGTGTCAAATTGAAACTAAAGGCAACGTTGTAATTTAAAAAGGTAATTGAAGATCTCAATTGTGAAAGTACCTGAAATATGCAGCATTTAAATCAACCATAACATCCACAAAATAATCATTTCACTTGGTGATTGTAACTGTATTTAAATGTTACATTTAGGAGGTATTAGAACATCTGCAGGTATTAAATGGACTGTCATCTCATGCGTTAAATGAAGTGAAGCCTGGAATTAGCTAAATAAAATACAAAATATATGATTTCCAAACATAGTGGAAATATACTGCAACTATTAACTGATGCACACCAAAATAAATACTCCTGGTTATCCATTCTTGCATTCACGTGGCATTATAACATCTCATAGCATTTGATATTTTAATTAAATATTCAAACTCCAGAATCTCAAGCACTGAGATTTGCTTCTAAATGGAGACACCAGTGATTTCAGATACTGAAATCTTGTGCAAAAGTGCTGGAGGAACGGTTGGTTGCCTGTCCCTGTGAGTTACTCCAGCATTTTGTGTTGTGTGTGCATCTTTGGTGTAAACCAGCATCTGCAGTCCCTTCTTCACTACAGAACACAAATAATTTATTGCCTCGTCCAACAGTGCAACCGGCTTGTATACACTGTAATTTAGAAGAATGAGAAGGGATCTTATCGAAACATATAAGATTATTAAGGGGTTGGACACGTTAGAGGCTGGAAACATGTTCCCAGTGTTGGGGACGTCCAGAACCAGGGGCCACAGTTTAAGGCCATTTAGAACTGAGATGAGGAAAAACTTTTTCAGTCAGAGAGTTGTGAATCTGTGGAATTCTCTGCCTCAGAAGGCAGTGGAGGCCAATTCTCTGAATGCATTCAAGAGAGAGCTCTTAAGGATAGGGGGTATGGGGAGAAGGCAGGAACGGGGTACTGATTGAGAATGATCAGCCATGATCACATTGAATGGTGGTGTTGGCTCGAGGGGCCGAATGGCCTCCTCCTGCACCTACTGTCTAATTGCCCCCAGTCACTTACTTGCAAGGCCTAGACACTTCACAAGGTCTTGTCCACCAGGCCGAGGCGGAGTGGGGTGAGGGGAGGGATGGGAGATGTAGTTCAGCCTGTCGCACTGTTGGCCGGGAAGTCGCGGGGACCACTTGACAAGAGGGACTACAACTCCCACAATGCCCCGCGCCAGCAAAACAAACCCCACCCCCCCCCGCCTCGACGCGGAGAAGATAACGCGACCGCTTGTTCTCCTCAGCATCAAGTCGGCTCATCGCATCGCGGGATGTCGGTTAAAAGCAACAAAAAAAGGAAGACGAGCTCCGCCGCTTATTTTTAAACCGTCTTTCTATTTAAGAGTACGGACCTCTCCGGGCGTCCACGTCCACGTCCACAGCCGTCGTCGTGGTGGTGTTGTGAGACGAAGCTCCTGTCGTCGCCGCCGCCGCCGCCGCCGCCGCAGCAAGCCACAGGCAGGGCAGCATCCGCGCATGCGCCGCCGCCAGAACCACTAGCTCTGCAGCCAAATTCCCAGTCCCGTTACTTTTAGCAGAAATACCTCCTCCTCCTCCCCCCCCATCAAACCCAGAAACTACTATCACAATTAAATAATAACTGCTGATCTTTTGCAATTCTATCTGCATTCTAAATCTCCATTTACAAAATGCTGGAGTAACTCAGCAGGTCAGGCAGCATCTCAGGAGAGAAGGAATGGGTAACGTTTCGGGTCGAGACCCTCCTTCAGACTGAATGCTGGAGTTACAAAATGCTGGAGTAACTCAGCGGGTCAGGCAGCATCTCAGGAGAGAAGGAATGGGTGACGTTTCAGACATAGACATAGAAAATAGGTGCAGGAGTAGGCCATTCGGCCCTTCGAGCCTGCACCGCCATTCAATATGATCATGGCTGATCATCCAGCTCAGTAGCCTGTACCTGCCTTCTCTCCATACCCCCTGATCCCTTTAGCAAAAAGGGCCACATCTAACTCCCTCTTAAATATAGCCAATGAACTGGCCTCAACTACCTTCTGTGGCAGAGAATTCCACAGACTCATCAGTCTGAAGAAGGGTCGAGACCCGAAACGTCACCCATTCCTTCTCTCCCGAGATGCTGCCTGACCTGCTGAGTTACTCCAGCATTTTGTGAATAAATACCTTTGATTTGTACCAGCATCTGCATTATTTTCTTACACTAAATCTCCATTTGGTTGGTCTTGTGTGGCTGGATTGCTAACAAGGTCAACATCCCTCTTTGCTGTGTTCCCAGTTCTCCTTGAAAGGTGCCCGAGAGCTTCAACTATACTGCAGTGCCTTATAGTTCCCACAACGCTGCTAGGAGTAAGGAACTTTGATGGGAAAAACAACCGATTTCTTTGCAATTATGGAATATTGTGTAAATTGTAAGAAATGCTGATGCTGCTAATGTGACCACACCTCTTGTCCTTCGTGGTTGTAAAAGCCCTGGGTTTGAAAGGTATCAACAACTTGGCCATGGCGAGTTGTTGCAATGCATTTTGTACAGGGTACACAAATTGTAACCATAGTTTACCAATTGGAGTAAATGTTCAGGGTTGCAGATGAGGCGCCAGTCATAGAATTATGCAATGTGGAAACAGGCCCTTTGGTCCAACTTACCCACACCGACCAACATGTCCTATCACACTAGTCCCACCTGCCTGCGCTTGGCCCATATCCCTCCAAACCTGTCCTATCCAAGTACCTGTCTAAATGCTTCTTAAACAGATTTTAAGAAGGATATACTGTCGGCATCACTGGCAAGGACAACATTTATTGTCCTTTCCTGCTTCAAAGCTATCTCAGAGGGTTATTTACGAGTCAACTGTCAATCAGATTCTGTAAGGACAGTAGATTGCTTTTGCCTGAAAGATATTAGTGAATAAGAAGAGCATTAATGAGATGTCCTCACTGATACTAGACTTTTATTCTTGTTTTATTTTATTAATTTGATTTACGTTCCTTGGAAACATTCTGATCTACCTAGTTTGGCCGACATGTGACTACACACCTACAACAATGTGGTTAACTTATCTGCTCTCTGAAAAGGCCTTGCACGTTATTCAGTTAAGAATGCAATTAGGGATGGAGAACAAACACTTTTAGTTTCTGTAAACTGTAACAAACACGAACCCCCCTCTCTAACTCCAGGTCCCTCAGGTCGGCCGACTTGGGGCTACTCACTATCCCGCGGTCTAGGCTTAAGCTCAGGGGTGACCGCGCTTTTGCGGTTGCAGCTCCTAGACTGTGGAACAGCATCCCTCTCCCCATCAGAACTGCCCCCTCCATCGACTCCTTTAAGTCCAGGCTCAAAACCTATTTCTACTCCCTAGCGTTTGAGGCTCATTGAGGAGGCGCTGTGAACTGTTTGCGTGCTACTGTATCTTTTTTTTTCCTTAGTACCTAATCAGATGTACAGCACTTTGGTCAACGTGGGTTGTTTTTAAATGTGCTATACAAATAAAATTGACTTGACTTGACTTGACTAGCCATATCCATGTCCTGTGAATGAATGAATAAACCATTATGGAGATGCAAGGAACTGCAGATGCTGGGTTATTAAAATAGGCACAAAGTGCTGGAGTAACTTAGTGGGATGCTGCCTGACCCGCAGAGTTACTCCAGCATTTTGTGTCTTTTTAAATGAGCCAATATAGTTGGCCCACGTGCTGCCTTGATGCTAAGGACAGTCAGTCTTATAGTCTTATCTTATCTCTGGACATCAACTCCATTGATCACGATCAGACCAAGATAATCAGATAATGAAAACGTAAGTTATTGATGCCTGGAATAACAGTCCTGTCAGAGACTGGTTTCATCATTTTGACAGAGGGCACCATACTCTGGATTGTAATTGTCCTTGTGGTACACAAGGACAGAGATTGTCCATTGTCTGTCTCACCTTCAGCTGGGCAAATGCAGGCAGGACATGCATCTAAATGCAGGACAAAGGGCAAAGTAAACAGCCAAGGTTTTTTCCGAAGATAGACACAAAATGCTGGAGTAACTCAGAGGGACAGGCAGCATCTTTGGGGAGAAGGAATGGGTGACGTTTCAGGTCAAGACACTTCTTCAGAGTCTGAACAAGGGTCTCGACCTGAAACATCACCCATTCCTTCTCTCCAGATATGCTGCTTGTCCCGCTGAGTTACTCCAGCATTTTGTGTCCATCTTCAGTGTAAACCAGCATCTGCAGTTCCTTCCTACATAGCCAAGGGTGTTTAGCTGTCGTGGGTATTAAGAATGACACCATGAGTGTTTGGAAAAGAAATGTTATATATTTGGGAAAAAGTAAGCATAATATGGATTTACAAATGGTACACGGCGAACAGGATGTATAACGTATAAAGTGTGGATGAGCTCAGGGTGAATATAAGAAAATAACTGCAGACGCTGATACAAATCAAAGGTATTTATTTCACAAAATGCTGGAGTAACTCAGCAGGTCAGGCAGCATCTCAGGAGAGAAGGAATGGGTGACGTTTCGGGTCGAGACCCTTCTTCAGAAGCTCAGGGTGAGCTCGGTTCAGGAGAGAGATGGGGTAAGGTTCCAGGTAGCTGGCACTAAACATGATAAACTCTTTGATAGGAAGACCCGGGAGATAATGTCTACTCCAACGGCAGAAAAATCCTAAAACCGAAAATGGCTGGGGTGGTGTTCCATTGGGGTGTTGAACCAAAAGAATCGGCAGATCTGTGATATGTATTTCATCAAAGATGTCCACACACATATATGGATGTCGGTGCGAGTCCAGATGGGGAGGAAAGGATTGAATGTTTCTCTCCCCCATTGATGCTGCTCAATCTGCTCAATCTCAAATGCATCCAACATTTATTTTGCTGTTTTTCTGTTTTGGATTTGCAGCATCTGCAGTTTATTTTTGTCAAAGAAACACAAGGGCTGCCAAAAGATATGGAAGGGCGTTTTGGCATATTCAAATGCATGCTATAAGTCCTCCGAAGATAGGCACAAAAGGCTGCGGTAACTCATCGGGCCAGGCAGCATCTCCGGAGAAAAGGAATAGGTGACGTTTCGGGTCGAGACCCTTCATCAGACTCGGAGTCAGGGGAGAGGAAAACAAGAGATATGAAAAGGTGCAAAGAACAAATGAATGAAAGGTGTGCAAAAGGAAAAATTGAAACCAGCAACGATGATCAAGAAAAGGTGGAGCCCACAATGGTCCATTGTTGGCTGTGGAGAAGGTGATAACGAGTGATACAAACAGTGAAACTCGGTAGGAAAACGATGAGACTAGGGTGGGGGAGGATTTCTTTTCCTGGTACGGAACACTTCATCTTGGCCTCAGAAGGCAGTGGAGGCCAATTTTCTGAATGCATTCAAGAGAGAGCTAGATAGAGCTCTTAAGGATAGCGGAGTCAGGGGGTATGGGGAGAAGGCAGGAACGGGGTACTAATTGAGAATGATCAGCCATGATCACATTGAATGGCGGTGCTGGCTCGAAGGGCCGAATGGCCTCCTCCTGCACCTATTGTCTATAATTAGGAGTAAGGGACAGGGTCTTTGCAGGAGCAGGGTGGGAAGAAGAGTAGCGCAGATAGTCGTGGGAGTCAGTAGGTTTATAATAGACATCAGCCGATAGTCCATCTCCTGGGATGGAAAAGGTGAGATTCAATGGGTGAGCCTTCCTGTTGACTAAGCAGCAAACCCCACCATCCTGTCACCTTCTCCTCAGCCTGCAATGGACCATTGGTGGGCTCCCATCTCCCCTTGATTCTTATTTGTCCCTTTTGCAAACAAAACAAAAAAACGTAAAGCAAAACATTTTGCGTTGAGTTACCGTGTGGGGACAATGTGACACAAAGCCACCAATCCACAATGGCAACTGGGGTGACATAGGGGCAACCCGAATAAAGGCGTTTCCATGCCGCGTTGGGGGTATCTTAGCAACAGGGGATGTAACGGGCCAGGGGTGGGGAGGTTGTTTGGGCGAGTTGGTGTGAATGAATGGAAGACGCCCGGGACGCATGAGGTTCCATTTGCAGCCAGGTCGTGTCCTGAACTGGGTTGCAATTCCGCGGTGGGCTTCGCACAAGGCGCTATTAATGTCCCAATAGACACGGTTAAGAGATGGCACACACATTCACGTTGAACGAGCTGGTCAATCTGTCGATCGGCACCCCCGAGGTGGGTGTGTGCAACTTCAATGCGTTGCATGCTCTCCTGCACGGTATCCTGGAGAACCTGAACCTGCAGGACGCGCAGAAGACGGTGCAGGAGGTGGAGGTGGAGTTCATCAAACCCAAGTCAAGGTCCAAGGACAAGGTCCCCGAGGATGAAGCGCCGCCGGCTAAGGACGAGACCCCGGGCAAGGAGGAGAAGGAAGGAGGCAAGTCGGTCTCGCTCTTCCACCAGCTGGAGGAGAAAGTGGCCAAGCTGCAGAACGCCATGAACGTGTTGGGGCAACTGCCCAGCGTCCCCGAGCTGATGGCCCGCAGCCAGGCGGAGACGAGTGGCCGCAAGCACTCGCTCACCAGCGCCGCCGGGCCGGTCGGAGGGCCAGTGAAGGAGATGTGGCAACTCATGCAGGTTAAGAAAAAGGTGGAAGCCAACGAGGATGGAGTCCACAAGGTGCGGCATTGGGTTTCAACTTTGCTGAGCTGCTATTGATACTTATTTATATATATATATATATATATATATAGTTTGTACGTTTATATTAGTGTTATATATCTATATATATAGTTCATACATTTATTTATATATATATATATATATATAACTAATATAAATAGATTGATACTTATTTCTGTATATATGAATAGTTTGTACATTTATATTAGTGTTATATATATATACTAATATAAACTAATATACACTAATATAAACGTACAAACTATATATATATATATATATATATATAGTTTGTACGTTTATATTAGTGTTATATATCTATATATATAGTTCATACATTTATTTCTATATATATATATATATAACTAATATAAATAGATTGATACTTATTTCTGTATATATGAATAGTTTGTACGTTTATATTAGTGTTATATATATATATATATATATATATTGATTAAGAAGTATAAGAAAATAACTGCAGATGCTGGTACAAATCGATTTATTCACAAAATGCTGGAGTAACTCAGCAGGTCAGGCAGCATCTCGGGAGAGAAGGAATGGGTGACGTTTCGGGTCGAGACCCTTCTTCAGACTGATGTCGGGGGTGGGACAAAGGAAGGATATAGGTGGAGACAGGAAGATAGAGGGAGATCTGGGAAGGAGGAGGGGAAGGGAGGGACAGAGGAACTATCTAAAGTTGGAGAAGTCAATGTTCATACCACTGGGCTGCAAACTGCCCAGGCGAAATATGAGGTGCTGCTCCTCCAATTTCCGGCGGGCCTCACTATGGCACTGGAGGAGGCCCATGACAGAAAGGTCAGACTGGGAATGGGAGGGGGAGTTAAAGTGCTGGGCCACCGGGAGATCAGTTGCGTTAATGCGAACCGAGCGCAGGTGTTCAGCGAAGTGATCGCCGAGCCTGTGCTTGGTTTCGCCGATATAAATAAGTTGACATCTAGAGCAGCGGATGCAATAGATGAGGTTGGAGGAGGTGCAGGTGAACCTCTGTCTCACCTGGAAAGACTGTTTGGGTCCTTTGATGGAGTTGAGGGGGGAGGTAAAGGGACAGGTGTTGCATCTCGTGCGGTTGCAAGGGAAAGTGCCCGGGGTTGGGGTGGTTTGGGTAGGAAGGGACGAGTGGACCAGGGAGTTACGGAGGGAACGGTCTCTGCGGAACGCAGAGAGGGGAGGGGATGGGAAGATATGGCCAGTGGTGGGGTCCCGTTGTAGGTGACGGAAATGTTGGTGGATGATATGTTGGATCCGCTGGCTGGTGGGGTGGAAGGTGAGAACGAGGGGGATCCTGTCCTTGTTGCGAGTGGGGGGAGGGGGAGCAAGAGCGGAGCTGCGGGATGTAGAAGAGACCCTAGTGAGAGCCTCATCTATAATGGAGGAGGGGAAGCCCCATTTTCTGAAGAACGAGGACATCTCGGAAGCCCTAGTCTGTACCTGCCTTCTCTCCATACCCCCTGATCCCTTTAGCCACAAGGGCCACATTTAACTCCCTCTTAAATATAGCCAATGAACTGGCCTCAACTACCTTCTGTGGCAGAGAATTCCACAGACTCACCACTCTTTGTGTGAAGAAATGTTTTCTCATCTCGGTCCTAAAAGACTTCCCCCTTATCCTTAAGCTGTGACCCCTGGTTCTGGACTTCCCCAACATCGGGAACAATCTTCCCGCATCTAGCCTCTCCAACCCCTTAAGAATTTTATATGTTTCAATAAGATCCCCCCTCAGTCTTCTAAATTCCAGCGAGTATAAGCCTAGCCCATCCAGTCTTTCTTCATATGAAAGTCCTGCCATCCCAGGGATCAATCTGGTGAACCTTCTCTGTACTCCCTCTAAGGCTAGAATGTCTTTCCTCAGATTAGGAGACCAAAACTGTACACAATACTCCAGGTGCGGTCTCATCAAGGCCCTGTACAACTGCAGCAGAACCTCCCTGCTCCTATACTCAAATCCTCTTGCTATGAATGCTAACTTTTAATGTTACATCTTGGTATCCAGCTCCCCCCTGCATTATTTTAGACCTCCCTCATAGCATCTGTAAACATTTCTCTGTGGAAATTGGTTCCTCACCTCTGCAATGATACTTCTTTATTAAACAATGCAACACTGGTCTTTGGTATTTTGTAGCTTGTAGTAACAAAAATAAACTTATTGCTATTGAACTGACCTTTATTTTTGAAAACATCACAGGGGAAAAATAATGTTGTTATTGCGGGACTGAAACGCTCAAGCCCCAGGCTAATCTCCTTTCCCTCTTTGTCATGGTTGTCTTAATAATGCACTTTTCTATAATGCAATGTTTCTCGCCATTGTGACTATCGTGTTATAGCAGAACTGCCAGTTCAAAGATAGTCGGCACTGTTGTTGTAATTTGTTAATCTGCAATCAAAGTAATCGCATATTTGCACTTTTTCAGGCGATGGGATCACTGCAAGAATTGATGAATGCAATTAATCTCTTGACTAGCAACCACGATAGTATGAAGAAGGACCTTGAGAAAGTAAGTTGCTAGTAATCCCAGGATTTTAATATGCTGATATTTACCAATTGGGGCTAATCTTCATAATAATTTAGTTTTAGAGATGCAGCATGTAACCAGGCCCTTCAGCTGACAGACTCCACACCGACCAGCAATCACTGTACATTAACACTATCCTGCACACACTAGGGACAATTCTTTACTCATACACCAAGCCAATTAACCTACAAACCTGTACGTCTTTGGAGTAGGAAACTGACGATCTCAGGGAAAACCCACGCGGTCACGGGGAGAACGTACAACTCCGTACAGACAGCACCCGTAGTCGGGATCAAACACGGGTCTCCGGCGCTGCAAGTGCCATAAGGCAGCAACTCTACCGCCGTGCCACTGTGCCACATTCTTCTTCTAATAGGAACCTGAAGGACATCTTTTTGATTCAGAGGGTGGTGATTATATGGAATGAGCTGCCAGAGGGGAGAGTTGATGCAGGTATAAGAACGTTTATAAGACACTTGGACAGGTACATCGGGTTTAGAGGGAGAGTGACCAGATGCTGGCAAATGGGACTAGCTCTGATGGGGCATCTTGGTTGGCATGGACGGGTTGGGCCGAAGGGCCTGTTTTCCAAGCTTTATAACTCTGACTCTCCAAGATACCAACAATAACATGTCACATGGAAAGGAAAGGTTCAGAGGGATAGCGACCAGATGCGGGCAAATGGAACTAGCTTAGAAGTGGGCATCTTGGTTGGCATGGATGAGTTGGGCCAAAGGGCCTGTTTCAATGCTTTATAACTATGACTCTCCAAGAATTCAAGAATAACATGCATTGATTTTGCTACAAAGCGAAGAATGTAAATTATTGCAGGGAGGGGGAAAATACGCCTATTCATGTGCAGTCCTTTCTTTGCCTGGTTAGCGCACTACAAAAAGATTTTCACTGTACCTCGGTACATGTGACAATACTAAACTAAATGAAACTAAACTACACTAAACTCAAAATCAAACTAAATGGGGATAAAGAACTGAGTAGAAATGGAAGAGTTAATAGGTGACTGAACTTCAGAGCAGCTTTTCTGACGGAGCAGTAGCAAAATAGAAATCATAGTTGGGGATCAAGGAGTCAATATTAAATCCCATGTAACCCACATTCACTTGGGACAGGGAAATGTTAAAGATGTAAATGTGGAGAATTTCCCACAGTGTACAATGAGCATCTTTCCTTGTAGATACCAGATGCTGGTTTTGCAAAGAAAGACACAAAGTACTGGAGTAAATCAGCGGCTCAAACAGCATCTCTGGAGAACATGAATTGACAATGTTTCGGGTCGAGACCCTGCTTTGTAGGCCATTTAGAACTGAGATGAGGAAAAACTTTTTCAGTCAGAGAGTTGTGAATCTGTGGAATTCTCTGCCTCAGAAGAAAGCTGGAAGGTTCCCCATAGACAGTATTGGTTTGAGTCACATGGCATGGAAACAGACACAAAATGCTGGAGTAACTCAGCGGGACAGTCAGCATCTCTGGATAGAAGGAATGGGTGACGCTTCAGGTCGAGACCCTTCTTCAGCACGGAAACAGACCCTTGGGTCCCACTAGTCTGTGCTGAGCAAGATGCCTTTAACCATATAACCATATAACAACTACAGCACGGAAACAGGCCCGTTCGGCCCTTCCAGTCCACGCCGACCACTCTCCCTGACCTAGTCTCATCTACCTGCACTCAGACCATAACCCTCTACTCCCCTCTTATCCATATACCTATCCAATTTACTCTTAAATAATAAAATCGAGCCAGCCTCCACCACTTCCACCGGAAGCCCATTCCATACAGCCACCACCCTCTGAGTAAAGAAATTACCCCTCATGTTACCCCTAAACTTTTGTCCCTCAATTCTGAAGCTATGTCCCCTTGTTGGAATCTTCCCCACTCTCAAAGGAAAAAGCCTACCCACGTCAACTCTGTCCGTCCCTCTCAAAAATTTAAAAACCTCTATCAAGTCCCCCCTCAACCTTCTACGCTCCAAAGAATAAAGACCCAACCTGTTCAACCTCTCTCTGTAGCTTAAGTGCTGAAACCCAGGCAACATTCTAGTAAATCTCCTCTGTACCCTCTCCATTTTGTCGACATCTTTCCTATAATTTGGCGACCAGAACTGCACACCATACTCCAGATTCGGCCTCACCAATGCCCTGTACAATTTCAACATCACATCCCAACTTCTATACTCGATGCTCTGATTTATAAAGGCAAGCATACCAAATGCCTTCTTCACCACCCTATCCACATGAGATTCCACCTTCAGGGAACAATGCACAGTTATTCCCAGATCCCTCTGTTCCACTGCATTCCTCAATTCCCTATCATTTACCCTGTACGTCCTATTTTGATTTGTCCTACCAAAATGCAGCACCTCACACTTATCAGCATTAAACTCCATCTGCCATCTTTCAGCCCACCCTTCCAAAAGGCCCAAGTCTCTCTGTAGACTTTGAAACTCTACTTCATTACTAACACCACCTATCTTAGTATCATCTGCATATTTACTAATCCAATTTGCCACACCATCATCCAGATCATTAATGTAAATGACAAACAACAGTGGACCCAACACAGATCCCTGGGGCACTCCACTAGACACTGGCCTCCAACCTGACATACAATTGTCAACCATTACCCTCTGGTATCTCCCATTCAGCCATTGTTGAATCCATCTTGCAACCTCACTATTAATACCCAACGATTTAACCTTCTTAATCAACCTTCCATGTGGAACCTTGTCAAATGCCTTACTGAAGTCCATATAGACAACATCCACAGCCTTGCCCTTATCAATTTCCCTGGTAACCTCTTCAAAAAATTCAAGAAGATTAGTCAAACATGACCTTCCAGGCACAAATCCATGTTGACTGTTTCTAATCAGGCCTTGTTTGTCCAAATAATTATATATATTGTCCCTAAGTATCTTTTCCATTAATTTTCCCACCACAGACGTCAAACTAATAGGTCTATAATTGCTAGGTTTACTTTTAGAACCTTTTTTAAACAAAGGCACAACATGCGCAATGCGCCAATCTTCCGGCACCATCCCCGTTTCTAATGACGTTTGAAATATTTCCGTCATAGCCCCTGCTATTTCTGCACTAACTTCCCTCAATGTCCTAGGGAATATCCTATCAGGACCTGGAGACTTATCCACTTTTATATTTTTCAAAAGTGTCCGTACCTCCTCTTCTTTAATCCTCATAATTTCGATCACTACTCTACTTGTTTCGCTTACCTCACATAATTCAATATCCTTCTCCTCGGTGAATACCGAAGAAAAGAAATTGTTTAATATCTCCCCATTTCTTCCGGCTCAGCACATAGCTGTCCACTCTGACTCTCTAATGGACCAATTTTATCCCTCACTATCCTTTTGCTATTGACATATCTGTAGAACCCCTTGGGGTTTACTTTTACATTACTTGCCAAAGCAGCCTCATATCTTTTTTTCGCTTTTCTAATTTCCTTCTTAAGATTCCTTTTACATTCTTTATATTCCTCAAGAACCTTATTTACTCCCTGCCGCTTATGTTTATTGTATATCTCCCTCTTTTTCCGAACCGTGTCCAATTTCCCTGGAAAACCACGGCTCTTTCAAATTCTTCTTCTTTCCTTTCCACCGAACAGGCACATAAAGACTCTGTACTCTCAAAATTTCACCTTTAAATATCCTCCATTTCTCTATTATATCCTTTTCATAAAACAAAAAGTTCCATTTCACTCCTTTTAAATCCTTTCTCATCTCCACAAAATTAGCCTTTCTCCAATCCAAAATCTCAACCCTTGGTCCAGATTTGACCTTCTCCATAATGATATTGAAACTAATGGCATTGTGATCACTAGACCCAAAGTGCTCCTCAACACATACCTCCGTCACCTGACCCGTCTCATTTCCTAACAGGAGGTCCAACACTGCCCCTTCTCTGGTAGGCACCTCTACGTATTGCTGCAAAAAACTATCCTGCACACATTTTACAAACTCCAAACCATCCAGCCCTTTAACAGAATGTGATTCCCAGTCTATATACGGAAAATTGAAATCACCCACAATCACTACTCTGTGCTTACTACTAATATCTGCTATCTCCTTACATATTTGCTCTTCCAATTCTCGTTCCCTATTTGGCAGTCTATAATACACCCCTATAAGTGTTGCTAAACCTTTCTCATTTCTGAGTTACACCCAAACAGCCTCCCTAATTGAGCCTTCTAGTCTGTCCTGCCAAAGCACTGCTGTGATATCCTCCCTGACAAGCAATGCCACACCCCCACCTCTTGCCCCTCCGATTCTATCACATCTGAAACAATGAAATCCTGGAATATTTAATTGCCAATCGCAACCCTCCTGCAACCATGTTTCACTGATCGCCACAACATCATACTTCCAGATGTCAATCCAGGCTCTAAGCTCATCCACCTTTCTTACAATGCTCCTCGCATTAAAATATACACATTTAAGGGACCCATCATTTCTTATTCTCAGTTTATTTCTTTTCCCTTCTTTCTCTCCTACATATTGGGTCTGAGTGTTTCCCTTTTCTGCCTCCTGCCTCACACACTGCCTATTAGCTATCTGTGTTTGAGTCCCTCCCCCCAACCGTACTAGTTTCTATACTAATCCCATTTTCCTGCATTTGCTCTTCTCGTTTCCTATACATGCACTTTACCCCAAAGCTTCTTAAATGCTGTAATTGCACCTACCTCTACCGTCACCTCTGGCAGCTTGTTCCATATATCTGCCACCCTCTAAGTGAAAGATCACCTTCAGAAGTAATGGTAGAATAAGGATGAAGAGGTATATATATGCAAGGTACAACTGTTTATGATATTCTCTGCGACATACGTCATTCAGTGTGAGTTTGCCCACTTATGTTTGTGCTATGGGTTTTTACTTTTAAACCCCATCCTTGAATCTCATTTTCAAACTTTTAATATTTTCAGCTACAACAAAGCAAGTCACGGAACACTGAAGAGACGACTAGAAAGCTGGTGAGTTACGCACAGGAACAGTTTAAATTTTGATATCCAAGTGACAAATAACTAAGTAATCTCAAGGTCTCTTCACATTTCTGGTGCAAAATTGTTCTAAAAAGTGAGGTAAAAATGATTTTAAAATGTAGAACTTAATAGTAACTTTTAGAACTATTTCTTTCCTTGGCTCAAACAAAAGATTGGGTTAGATTTTGAAAACAACGATAATGCTTTGATGAAAGCTTTACCCCATAATTTACAACTGCACTGAAAATAATGCAGAGGTTGTCCTATTGATCTGTTGTAATGTAAGCTTGTTGAATTGTATGCAAGTTGTAGCTACCATTTTCTCTTTGGTGTACAATTTTAAAAACATGAATTACGCGCTATTTTAGTTGCATTTAAAAAAAAACAATTTACAAATAATTTATTTTCTGCATCTGGAAGAGTGCGTAACTTGCAGAAAGCGGGATGTGAACTTTTCTGGCGATATTTTGCACCGTGACAAAGTTGGATCGACTTTGGATCTACTATGGGGAGAAGGCAGGAATGGGGTACTGATCAGCCATGATCACATTGAATGGCGGTGCTGGCTCGAAGGGCCGAATGGCCTCCTCCTGCACCTATTGTCAATTGTCTATTGTCATAAGGAGGGAAGTGCGTTCCTAGAAAACTGTCCGTACCACGATCATCAAGTGCGAACCTTTCCCTCTCTTTTCCCATCGAGTCCCATGTTACAAGCAGAGGGGTTTTCTCTCATTGAGCCATTTTACTGGCGATGGCCGAGGCCAGATTTAACAGCTGAGGCCAACAAATGGGGACAGGTTAGAGGGGAGTTGGGGGGGGGGGGGAAGAATGGACAAGGTAGGCAAGGTTGTGTGACGCAAACACCAAATTATGTCCAGTTTTATTTTTAAGTCAATCAATAATGTGCGGCAATAAAACTTTGATATGATGTCACTGCCAAGTCCCTGCTCCAGTCTGAGTATGTGTGAAGTGAATTCTCAGTGCTGCCTCTCGCGCGCCAAGGAATGAAATGCTAGTCAAGAGTCAAAAGTGTTTTATTATCATATTGTCCGGAAATGGAGCAGTGAAATTCGTACTTGCAACTTTGTACTCTTACTCTGTCACTTAGGAAATATACTTCAAAGCACAACTGCACCATCTTTACAGAAACATCTTCTGGTGATCAGAAATGAATGCACCATTTTAGTGCTTTTATTGTTGGACTGTGGGTGACTGAATTTCGTCCAAAAAACTTTTTTGGATGACAAATAAAGCTATCTTGAATCTTGAATCTTGAATCTTGTTGTAAACCCATTTCCAATCTTGGATCATTCAGATGTGTTTCCCTTGGGTATTAATGCAATAAAGTGATTTAATCATCTAGGTGATTATTTTACGGTAACTGAGTAAATACTTCAATGTTATTTTAATGAATTCACGGTAAGAATTGTTCTTTTTCCAATTAGAGTAATTTTGAAGACGCACTGAATAATCTGCCAGACCCAAAAGATTTTGTTTTGTGGAATGCTTTGCAGCCCATGTTGAACAAAGAGGTGAGTGGAGGATCATTGCATGTACTGTCTAATAGGACAGACTAATAGGAGAAGAATTATAAATTAGATAGCAGAGTGATGAGGTGTGGGGAGGGAAAGAAGCCAATCAAATTGGATGGGATTAAAGTGTGAAGAATTTCAGGATAGTGTTAGTGTACAGAGATCGCTGATCGGTGCAAACTCGGTGGGCCGAAAGGCCTGTTTCCGCGCTGTATCTCCAAACTAAACTAAACTGCCTTGGATAGAAGAGAGGCTAAGGGAAGTAAGTCAGATAACTAATGTCAGTGGATTTTATTTCTGCTCTGCTGTCAAGCCACAGGGAGGGTGCCCCAATAGGTCTTAGTTTAGAATTAACAATGAGGGGGGGGAGGGAAAGCAAAGAACAGGGATAAGAAATATTCATAGCTTTATGCTGTCATTTGTTTACATCTCTACAAGTACATTTTTTTAATTCAATTCCCAAAGTTAACTTGTTGCATCCAGAAGTAAATCTCGCCTGTATGAGTAGGGATTGGCGATGGCATTGGTGAGGGCAAAAAGATCCCACAGATCACAGTAGAGATCACAGTGCAGGTGCCCCTCAACTTACGATGGTTCGACTTACAATATTTTGACTTTGCGCTGGTGGAAACAGCAGCGAGCCGTAGCGAGCCGCAGCTCGCTTCCGGTCACGTGATCACGTGTATTCAATGCATTTCTACTTACGATATTTTCGGTTTCCGATGGGTTTCTCGGAACGTAAACCCACGGTAAGTTGAGGAGCACCTGTACAGATCACAGTAGAGATATGGAGTTCTGTACGGTGCGGGCGGGGTGGGGGGTGAGATTTTGAGCACGTTTATGGGATATCATGTATTTTTAATGCAGGTTAAATCATTTAAGTATAATGTTGTCTCTATTCGAGGTGCTGCTGAATACAGGATTTGCTTCTAATTGTTATAATAAAACACCATGCCCTGTACATAAGCATTTTTTAATCTATTATTGATAATTGGAACTGCCTTGGATATTAATGATCAAGTTAATCATTTCTATTTTTATACTTAGCTTGATTATGATGCAAAAATATCTCTGCTCGCCCTTCAACCAGACTTGATGGACATGGAGACGAATGAAGAAGGTCAAAAGGTGGTAAGTAAAATCACATCCCCACCCCCCCCAATCATTTTGAATGCATTTTTGTTTTGTATTCCAGTTATTGGTTTAAAGTTAGGATGTAATAAAACTGTTTTGTTTTGTTGATACTTGGAACTGATTGCGGAAATTTTGGACTTCAGAAGAAATGTAATCGTGACTGACTGATATAATGACATCTACCAGGTCTAACAAAAATCTGTCTTTCGTGGTATTGAAATTTTTGTAATTGAATATGGATAGCATATTGGGTAGAGAACTCTAAATTTCCAGTTCAAAAAGAGAAGTGTTTGCTGACTTTAATCCTAGAATTACATGGGTTATGTTCCCTTGTTGCAAGCTTTCTCACGTTCATTTTCTCCTGTTTGAGCGTTTGTCGGCACTGGGCCTGTACTCGCTGGAGTTTGGAAGAATGTTGGGGACCTCGTTGAAGCAGACAGAATAGTGAAAGGCTTGGATAGAGTGGATGTGGAGAGGATGTTTCATTAATGGGAGAGTCTAGAACTAGAGGTCATAGCCTCAGAATTAAAGGACGTTCTTTTAGGAAGGAGATGAGGAGGAATTTCTTCAGTCAGAGGGTGGTGAATCTGTGGAATTCTTTGCCACAGAAGGCTGTAGAGGCCAAGTCAGTAGATATTTCTAAGGTAGAGATAGATAGATTCTTGATTAGTTCAGGTGTCAGAGGTTGTGGGGAGAAGGCAGGAGAATGGGGTTAGGGGGGGAGAGATAGATCAGCCATGATTGAATGGCAGAGTAGACTTGATGAGCCGAATGGGCTAATTCTGCTCTTACTCCTAATGACCTACCACACACGCCTGCCAGTCCTTCATCTCAAATTGTCTACCTTTTTATTCTGAAACCATGATTTCAAGTGCAGGCAGTGCCCGAGCATTCTCTTTACCTTGTGAAACCTCCTCAACAATATAACCAGTAATTACAGGATCAACCTCTTTATCCCAGCGATCGATCTAATGAACCTTCTCCGAAATGCCACCAAAGTAAATATTTCCCTGCATAAATAAGGAGATCAAGTCATTCCATCAATTTGTTCATTTATTTTTACTTCTCCACAGATATTTTGCTAAGCTCAGTACTACTTTTCATTTTGCAAATACTGTTGTGTATCGTCTCGTGTCCTTCCTCATTAACTTTACACCTTTGTCCAGTATTGAGTGTAGAAGTTGGAAGGTCATGTTGCAGTTGT
Source organism: Rhinoraja longicauda (assembly GCF_053455715.1). Lineage (NCBI taxonomy): Eukaryota > Metazoa > Chordata > Chondrichthyes > Rajiformes > Arhynchobatidae > Rhinoraja > Rhinoraja longicauda. The sequence continues at coordinate 9,283,245 of NC_135973.1, forward strand.
ATAAGACATTGGTGAGACCACATTTGGAATATTGTGTTCAGTTCTGGGCACCATCTTATAGGAAAGATATTGTCAAGCTTGAAAGGGTTCAGAAAAGATTTACGAGGATGTTGCCAGGACTGAAGGGTGTGAGCTATAGGGAGAGGTTGAGTAGGCTGGGTCTCTATTCCATGGAGCATAGTAGGATGTGGGGAGATCTTATAGAGGTATACAAAATCATGAGAGGAATAGATCGGTTAGATGCACAAAGTCTTTTACCCAGAGCAGGGGAATTGAGGACCAGAGGACACAGGTTCAAGTTGAAGGGGAAAAGATTTAATAGGAATCCGAGGGGTAACTTTTTCACACAGAGGATGGTGGGTGTATGGAACAAGCTGCCAGAGGAGGTAGTTGAGGCTGGGACTATCCCATTGTTCAAGAAACAGCTGGACAGGTACATGGATAGGACAGGTTTGGAGGGTTATGGACCAACGCAGGCAAGTGGGACTAGGGTAGCTGGGGCATTGTTGGCCGGAGTGGGTGAGTTGGGCCAAAGGGCCTGTTTCCACACTGTATCACCCTATCACTCTATAACTCTATGACTTGTATTGCTGAGACTCTTCGAGCAATCATACTCTCTTATCCCTGAATTTTCCTTCCACCTCTCATCTATAGTGAATTTCCTGTTGGAAACCATAAGCTAACTGTTAAGATATTTTGTGCCTTGGTGTTAAGGTCATGTTCACAAAATCTCTTGTAGAGAGTGACCAAATAGTAGGCTATCTTAATGTTTAAAGTAAAAATGGGGGGTGGGGAGGGGGGAGGTGAAAAGCAAATATCATTGATGGGAAGTATTCAGATAGATTTAAGCTTCCATTTAATTACATGTGCCCCTAGTACAATTTTTGGTCACATCTCCCAAAGCTAGCTTGCTATATAAATAATAAAAATCTTTATTTTAAAGGAAATTTGAACTTTTTCTTTTGGAAAATAATAAAGAACTCGTGACCATATCCATGCATAGAAGCAACACACAACATTGCATTTTTTGCTTACTCAATCTTTTTCAAAAATGCTCTTCCATGTTGCATTTGGCTAATGATTACATAAAAGGTACAGAACATTTAGAGGGTTCTCAAATATTGTGTATAGTCAGGCAGTGGATGGCAGGGAAACTTTTAGCTAAATCAAAAATAATCAAAGATTAGTGGGCAAAATTAGAGCACATGGTATTGGGTGTAGGGTACTGACATGGATAGAAAATTGGTTGACAGACAGAAAGCAAAGAGTGGGGATAAATGGGTCCCTTTCGGAATGGCAGGCAGTGACCAGTGGGGTATCGCAAGGTTCGGTGCTGGGACCCCAGCTATTTACGATATACATTAATGACTTAGATGAAGGGATTAAAAGTACCATTAGCAAATTTGCAGATGATACTAAGCTGGGGGGTAGTGTGAATTGTGAGGAAGATGCAATAAGGCTGCAGGGTGACTTGGACAGGTTGTGTGAGTGGGCGGATACATGGCAGATGCAGTTTAATGTAGATAAGTGTGAGGTTATTCACTTTGGAAGTAAGAATAGAAAGGCAGATTATTATCTGAATGGTGTCAAGTTAGGAAGAGGGGATGTTCAACGAGATCTGGGTGTCCTAGTGCATCAGTCACTGAAAGGAAGCATGCAGGTACAGCAGGCAGTGAAGAACGCCAATGGAATGTTGGCCTTCGTAACAAGAGGAGTTGAGTATAGGAGCAAAGAGGTCCTTCTACAATTGTACCGGGCCCTGGTGAGACTGCACCTGGAGTACTGTGTGCAGTTTTGGTCTCCAAATTTGAGGAAGGATATTCTTGCTATTGAGGGCGTGCAGCGTAGGTTCACTAGGTTAATTCCCGGAATGGCGGGACTGTCGTATGTTGAAAGGCTGGAGCAATTAGGCTTGTATACACTGGAATTTAGAAGGATGAGGGGGGATCTTATTGAAACATATAAGATAATTAGGGGATTGGACACATTAGAGGCAGGAAACATGTTCCCAATGTTGGGGGAGTCCAGAACAAGGGGCCACAGTTTAAGAATAAGGGGTAGGCCATTTAGAACGGAGATGAGGAAGAACTTTTTCAGTCAGAGAGTGGTGAAGGTGTGGAATTCTCTGCCTCAGAAGGCAGTGGAGGCCAGTTCGTTGGATGCTTTCAAGAGAGAGCTGGATAGAGCTCTTAAGGATAGCGGAGTGAGGGGGTATGGGGAGAAGGCAGGAACGGGGTACTGATTGAGAGTGATCAGCCATGATCGCATTGAATGGCGGTGCTGGCTCGAAGGGCTGAATGGCCTACTCCTGCACCTATTGTCTATTGTCTATTGCCTTTTCATTCCAGTTTCCATTGTGTGAGAACATTTTCAGATCTCTAATAGTTAATTTCTTGGGCTCAACGTCACTGGTGGATGGCACAGTCTCTTGTCCAGAGTGGGTGAATCGAGGACCAGAGGACATAGGTTTAAGGTGAAGGGGTAAAGATTTAAAAGGAATTTGAGGGGTAACTTTTCACACAAAGGGTGGTGGATGGATGGAACAAGCTGCCAGAGGAGGTAGTTGAGGCAGGGACCATCCCAATGATTAAGAAACAGTTAGACAGGTACAGGTTTGGAGGGATATAGACCAAATGCTGGCAGGTGGGACTAGTGTAACTGGGACATGTTGGCCAGTGTGGGCAAGTTGGGTCGAAGGGCCTATTTTCAAGCTGTATCACTCCGTACTATCAGCCAGGCAGCACAGTGGAACAGCAGTAGAGTTGCTGCCTTAGAGCACCAGAGACGGGTTCGATCCCAACTACGGGCGCTGTCTGTACGGAATTTGTACTTTCTCCCCATGACCGCGTGGGTTTTCTCCGGGTGCTCCGGTTTCCTCCCACACTCCAAAGACATACAGGTTTGTAGGTTAATTGGCTTCAGTAGGTTGTAAAATTGTCCCTGGTGTGTGTAGGACAGTGTTCGAGTTTGGGGGGATCGCTGGCCGGCGCAGACTCGGCGGGCCGAAGGGCCTGTTTCTGCATTGCATCCCTAAAGTCTAAATTCCAAATACTGAGTGGATTGTCTCTTCATAAAGACTATTCTCTCACAATAGCCAAGTGTGGTGTTCAGTGACACTGACTGGTGGTGCTGAAAATGTGAGCTTCACTCAGATCCTTTCACTACAGCTCCCTACTGCCACCTGCCTGACAGGGTGAAATATGGCACAAGACGTCCAGTGCAAAATAGCAGCGTAGGTTTACTAGGCTAATTGTGCAGCGTGGGTTTACTAGGTTAATTCCCGGAATGGCGGGACTGTCATATGTCGAAAGACTGGAGCGACTAGGCTTGTATACACTGGAATTTAGAAGGATGAGAGGAGATCTTATCGAAACGTATAAGATTATTAAGGGGTTGGACACGTTAGAGGCAGGAAACATGTTCCCAATGTTGGGGGAGTCCAGAACAAGGGGCCACAGTTTAAGAATAAGGGGTAGGCCATTTAGAACTGAGATGAGGAAAAACTTTTTCAGTCAGAGAGTTGTAAATCTATGGAATTCTCTGCCTCAGAAGGCAGTGGAGGCCAATTCTCTGAATGCATGCAAGAGAGAGCTAGATAGAGCTCTTAAGGATAGCGGAGTCAGGGGGTATGGGGAGAAGGCAGGAACGGGGTACTGATTGAGAATGATCAGCCATGATCACATTGAATGGCGGTGCTGGCTCAAAGGGCTGAATGGTCTCCTCCTGCACTTATTGTCTGAAATGGGCAGGAAAAATTAAACCTCCTCAGAATTAGTGGTCCAGCAAGGTTGTGGGAGGCTTTGTCAACAGTGATGCCTGATATCATCATCAATAATAAGAAGAAAATTGACACAAAATACTGGAGTAACTCAGCGTGACAGGCAGCATCTCTGGAGGGAAGGAATGGGTGACGTTTCGGGCCGAGACCCTTCTTCAGATCTTTTTTTGGAGACGCAAGAATGGTGTTTAATCTTTGTAATGGACTGCAGGGTGTGTGGTTTTATGCTTACCGTTAGTAAAATAATGCGAACGTGTGTTTGGGAAGCCTGCTGGTATCTGCATTATAAAAAGAGCTGGTGTGAGGATTAATTCACTGTTTTTTGTCTTTACTTAAGCCCTCAGCGCAGCGAGCTCCAGTCTTAGCCACTCTGCATCAATTGTCTCAAATGCCAAGCCTACACGAGTCTCTGAAAGTCAGGGTCGATTTGCTGGAAGAGGAACTCAAACGCCAAATGGAGGAATTAGGTCAGCCACCACATGCAGACAGAGATACGAGAACCGGGACACAAAACTCGTTTGTTCACACCTTTCGTTCATTTGTTCTTTGGACCTTTTCGTACCTCTAGCTTCCCTCTCCCCTGACTCTCAGTCTGAAGAAGGGTCTCGACCCGAAACATCACCTCTGCCTTCACCTCAGAGATGCTGCCTGACCCGCTGTTGCTCCAAGGCATTTTGTGCCTGTACTCGTTTGTAAACAACTGCCTTATTTATGCTCGGCCAAATTCAGGGTAAATTGAGAGTGCGGGGACCGGGAGATATTTTAAGGTATTCTCCCCTTTCATGAGAATATATGCATCTCTTCGAGGCATGAGGGAGGACTCCCTGGTTTGAAGCTTCTTGTCAGATCGACCCAGAGCTGCTGGTTAGTCACCGGGAGATTGAGCTTCGCCAAAGTGGTATCATCCATTCTATCTCTCCCTGAGGTGGGAAGTACACAATCCAAAAGCAAAGAGAGAGAGAGAGATTTCTTTCCAAGGGCGGCATGGTGGCGCAGCGGTAGAGTTGCAGCCTTATGTGCATCCAGTCAGTGGAAAGACTATACATGATTACAATCAGGCCGTGCATGGTACACAGATACAGGGTAAAGGGAATAACATTTAATGGAAGATAACGTCCAGTAAAGTGATGAACGATAGTCCAAAGGTCTCCAAACAGGTAGATGGTTGGTCAGGACCGCTCTGTAGTTGGTGATAGGATGGTTCAGTTGCCTGATAACATCTGGGAGGAAACTGTACGTGAATCTGGAGGTGTGTGCGTTTTCACACGTCCGGTAGTACCCCCCCTTGCCTGATGGGAGAGGGGAGAAGAGGGAGTGTCTGGAGTGAGACTGGTCCTTGCTATTGCTGGTGGCCTTGCTGAGGCAGCGTGAAGTGTAGATGGAGTCAATGATAGGCAGGTTGCTTTGCGTGATGGTCTGGGCTGCGTCCACATTACTCTGCAACTTCTTGCATTGTGTCAGGGACAGAGCTCGGGAGGGCCCTGCACAACTCTGGATACTTCTGCACAACTCTGGATACTGGATCACAGTGTAATGCACTGTGTCAATTTGAGCGAGCTATTTATTTTCATCCGTTGCAAGGTCTTGCAAATGCCAACAGATTGCCTCACAGATGTGAATGTGGGAGCCAGTATTCAAACACAATAACACCGTTCCTCCATTCAAATGGAGAGATGCTAGTTCAAGGATGGCTGCTGCTGCAATGATGTGTGGAAGGAGCTCAGAGAGTTACCTGATGGAGATCCTTGGGGGATGTGCTCTTTGTGCAAGGGTTTACAGAGATCTGAGGGCGGCACGGTGGCGCAGCAGTAGAGTTGCTGCCTTACAGTGCCAGAGACCCGGGATCCATCCTGACCTGCTTGCACGGAGTTTGTACATTCTCTGCGTGGGTGTTCTCCGAGATCATCGGCTACCTCCCACACTCCAAAGACGTACAGGTTTGTAGGTTGTCTGGCTTGGTGTAAATGTAAACTGTCCCTAGTATGTGCAGGATAGTGTTAATGTGCGGGGATCGCTGGTCGGTGCGGATTTGGTGGGCCGAAGGGCCTGTTTTCGCACTGTATCTCCAACCTAAATGAAATCTTCTAAGGAGACAGTCTCAAAATCAGTTGTGTCTGTAAGCAGTGATGCTACATTTCGTTTAGTTTAGTTTAGAGATACAGGGCGGAAACAGGCCCTTCAGCCCACCGATTCCGCACCGACCAGCGATCCCCGCACATTAACACTATCCTACACACACTAGGGACAATTTACACTTATACCAAGCCAACTTACCTACATACCTGGAGTCTTTGGAGTGAATGCAATGTTTGGATCCCTGCAATTTGTGGAAACCTCCAATTGTAGCAAGTTGCTTCGCCTGCTTGTGTGAATGAAAGGAAGTCAATGAAGTCCTCTCTCCTAGAATATGAAATGTGGAGGAGTTTGTAGTGATTAGCCATCTATGAGGTTCAATGATTCAATTATGCTTTCTCACATGCAACTAGGTATAGTGAAATACTTTGTTTTGCACACGACCCGGTAAAATAATACAGCAGACCTCACCGAGTCAGTACACAAGAGTTGCCACGTATCGGGTGCCTAAATGCGGTATAAATCCTCGTGAACGATTCAGAAACTAGGACGTCTAAAGTGACCATGACCTCAACTTTGTTGACGGGACACCTTGTGAAGACCAGTGAAGCTACAAATCGTGCTGGAATCACAAACAGCGTGTAGCATTATTCTTGACATTAGCTTGGCCAGAATTCTGTTTCTACTTCCAACAAAAATCCCACTGGAAAATAGGAAAAAATAACCCCAGCAGATGCTGGTTTAAATCGAAGGTAGACACAAAATGCTGGAGTAACTCAGCGGGTCAGGCAGCATCTCAGGAGAGAAGGAATGGGTGACATTTCGGGTCGAGACCCTTCTTTAGAGTCTGAAGAAGGGTCTCGACCCGAAACGTCACCCATTCCTTCTCTCCTGAGATTCTGCCTGACCCGCTAAGTTCCTCCAGCATTTTGTGTCTACCTTCCTACTGGAAAATCATGGGCTTAGTTTCCTATCAGGTGAAAAGAAATCCAGGGACAGTTTTGTTCCATTCCAGGTATCATTTGCATCGCACTTTTTTATTTCAGCCATGTAAGAAATATATTTCTCAGTCTTATTGCCAGAAAAAGACATTTAGGTTTAGTGGGGAAAAAAGAAAAATGGGTTACTGGTATTGGACTTTAAGTATCAATTAAAAAAAAGTAATGACACTACTTTTTAACGGATCAATTCTTAAGAGCAGAGCAATGATAGAGCTTAAATAAAATGGTGAGTTATGTCTGTCTCTTTTCAGAAAAGAAAGGTGTTCCTGATGACCTGTTGATGAGATTGGACTTACTGGAGAATGGAATGCAAATCCAGCAGAATGACATTAGTCAGGTTATAACATTTTTTTAAATTTTGAACTTGTATTGACTTGTCAGACATAGTATTGGTATTCGGTTATTATTGTCGCACAGAGACAGTGAAAAACATTGTTTTGCGTGCTATCCAGCTAGATCATACTGTACATGAGTACAGACAAACCGTACGTAAGTGTAGCAGGCAGTCTAAGAAGAGAAAAATGTAGTTACATCAACAGAGAAAGTGCAGATAATTAAACAAAAAGGCCGTAACGAGATGGATTGGAATATGGGGATGGCATCTTTAAGAAGGAAGAGAATATCAGAGACGTGTTCATAAGTGATGAGAGCAGAATTAGGCCATTTGGCCCATTAAGTTCACTCCACCATTCAATCATGGCTGAACGATCTCATCCTGCTACCCTCATTCTCCTGCCTTCTCCCCGTAACCCCTAACACCCGAACTAATCAAGAAATTGCCTTCTGTGGCAATGAATTCCACAGATTCACCACCCTCTTATTAAAAACTGAAGAGTTCAGCAAAGAAAAAAATCTAAACATTTTGCAAGGTAAGACATGCAGGTAACAGCAGGCAGTGAAGAAAGACAATGGCATGTTGGCCTTCATAACGAGAGGATTTGAGTACTGGAGTAAAGAGGTCCTTCTGCAGTTGTACAGGGCCCTGGTGAGACCGCACCTGGAGTATTGTGTGCAGTTTTGGTCTCCTAATTTGAGGAAGGACATCCTTGCTATTGAGGGAGTGCAGCCTAGGTTCACGAGGTTAATCCCCGGGATGGCAGGACTGTCATATGAGGAAAGATTGGAAAGTCTGGGTTTGTATTCACTGGAATTTAGAAGGATGAGAGGGGATCCTATGGAAACATATCAAATTATAAAAGGACTGGACAAGCTAGATGCAGGAAAAATGTTCCCAATGTTGAGGGAGTCCAGAACCAGGGTCCACAGTCTAAGAATAAAGGGGAGGCCATTTAAAACTGAGATGAGAAAAAACTTTTTCACCCAGAGAGTTATGAATTTGTGGAATTCTCTGCCACAGAAGGCAGTGGAGGCCAATTCACTGAATGAATTTAAAAGAGAGTTAGATAGAGCTCTTGGGGCTGGCAGAATCAAGGGGTACGGGGAGAAGGCAGGCATGGGTTACTGATTGTGGATGATCAGCCATGATCACAATGAATGGAGGTGCTGGCTCGAAGGGTTGAATGGCCTCCTCCTGCACTTATTTTCGATATCTCTATGTTTCTATCCGTGTGTTCAGATATTTTGTATTGTAACTTCATTTTGTCAAAAACTAATTATTTGTAATTGAAGGCACTGGACTGCATACTTTGTGTCCAGTGAGAAGAGACCATGCGATCCACTCACCTGGCCAGCAATACAGCCAATGTCGCTCCATTGACTGGAAGGTGTTTGGTACCTTTTGGAAGACATGAAATACATACAAGGCGCGTTTTTTCCAGTCCATACAACGTTCAAGCCTCCCATAAATCCCGATTTAATTCTCCCTCATATGCTTATCCAGCCTTCCCTTAAACACCTCAACTTCTTCTTTCGTGCCCATTATTCAAATGTTACATCACTGTCATCGTCCGTCCTGAAAAGGGCGAAAGCTTCCGGCGACAATCAGTGGGAGCCTCACTTGTACCAGTAGACGGTGGTGGTAGCAGAATTAGCTCAGGACACTTCCAGTTTCCAGCCCCCCCGACGTGGACACTTCTGCTATGGGGCCTCTTGAACACTAGCAACCTGTTTGCACCGACTAAGCCCTGTGGTAGTCAGTTCCGCACATTCAAAGTAGTCGATTGTCCACTTTGTAGCAGGCAATGTACTGCCTGCCCAATGTACTCTGACTAGATGATGTGGAGCTGTCGTGGTCATCAGTGAGAGGAGCATAATTAGGCCACTCGGCCCGTCAGGTCTACTCCGCCATTCAATCATGGTTGATCCATCTCTACCCACTCTCCTGCCTTCTCCTCATAGCCCCTGACACACGCACTAATCAAGAAAGAAGCCTAATAATGTTTCCTGCTTATTGATGCCTGTGCTTTGCACTTCCATTTCATTAGGATAGAGAATTATTGGCAGCTCTCAAGAGGAAGTTGGAAGAAATGGAAGAAGATTTTGAAAGCCGCCTTGCTGTGTTGCAGGCTGACCACGATGAACTCCAGGTGATAACTTTAGTTTCCGTACTTATTGAAAGAGTAATTGATTTTGTTGTTTGATATTTTCATTGTTTCTCAAGTAAGCAATCGTTTTTTTAAATGTTTTAATTTTAAGGAAATCGTGATGATTTGAATTGATTTTAATAACATATATTGTTATTTCCAAATGTGCCTATGTAGGGTATTCTTGAAAAGTTGGACCAACTTGAGGAAAAGAAGGTTGACAAAGAGTTTTTGGAAATGGAGATTAATGGGGTAAGGATATTTTTAAAGAAATGATGAGCTGAAGACCTCAAGACAAAACCTATGTGGTTCATGATAGGAATTGGAATAGGAGAGCAGAGATTATGAAATAACATTCCATAAAGTTTGGAAGCATTTCCAATTGTCTGTCCAAACATCGGAAAAGGTTGTTGTGGTTATGGAGGGATTTGGATTATCCTTATACAAGCAAGGGTTAGAAGAGGGAGGAAATCCTGAAATTCATTCCCATCAACATTGAGGTTTCACTCTCAATTTCTCTCCTTTGCAAATGAACAGATGCTCAAGATCCATCAGGTTCATCACTTGGATTATTCATTTTAGCATTTTATATTTTCGGTTAGAGTTGTGAACTGGAGACATTTCATGCAGGGTTTTGATTAAGAGTTGTTTGGTTCACATGGTAACTGATCGCATCACATGCAGGACTAGGGTTGACAACTTTCTCACTCCCAAATAAGGGACAATGGGTGACATCGCCGCCCCGCGTGACCGCACCCAGCCAGCGGCCACGTGCTCCCGCTCCACCAATGGCGGCTGCCCGGGCCGGAAGGCAGGTTGCCACAACAACCTCCGTTAGGCAGCGCCCGGGCCTCCGGGCTTACACTGTCCAGGCCTACAACGGCCCCTGGGCATACAGTGTCCGGGCCTACAGCATCCGGGCCTAAACTGTCAGGACCTACAGCAGCCCCCGGGCCTAATACGGGTCAAGGGCGGTCCCGTACGGGACAAACCAGTTTAGCCCAATATATGAGATGTCCCGGCTAATACGGGACAGTTGGCAACCCTATGTAGGACTCTCGTTTTCACACCTTACCCTTCCACGTCTCCATGTCTCCCTCTCCCCTGACTCACAGTCTGAAGAAGGGTCTCGACCCGAAATGTCACCCATTCCTTCTCTCCAGAGATACTGCCTGTCCCGCTGAGTTACTCCAGCATCTTGTGTCTATCTTCGGTGTAGACCAGCATCTGCCGTTCCTTCTGACACATCTAGGAATGCAATTGTGTTTTATAATAGGAATACATCGAGGTTAGAATGCCTGCACCTCAGTATCATTGTCGTGGTTTCATGGCAACCACTGTTATGCAAGAGATTCCAAAGATGCAGAGATCACTATAAATAGGCATAGAAGACAAAGTAGATGTGGGGAGGGTAGAAGTGGAAAGCAACAGTAATTCACTGAATTGTTTAGTTTAGTTTAGAAATACAGCGCAGAAACAGGCCCTTCGGCCCACCGGGTCCACACTGACCAGGGATTCCCACATTCTAACACTATCCGACACACACTTTTTTTAAAATGCTAAGCCAATTAACCTACAAACCTCTAAGTCTTTGGTGTGTGGGAGAAAACCCAAAGATCTCGGAGAGAAATGATAATAAATAGTTAAACTGGTAACAGATTTCTTTAGTGTTTTACTGCACACTTTATAGATCCAGTGTGGAACCGGGCCATTCGGCCCTCTGAGTCCGCCAGTGATCACCCCACCCCATACGCTAACACTATCCTGCACACATTAGGGACAATTTACAATTTTTACCAAAACCAAATAACCTACAAACCTGTGGACGTGTGGGTAGAAACCGGAGCACCAGGAGAAAACCCACGCAGTCACAGGGAGCACGTACAAACTCCGTACAGACAGCACCTGTGTTCAGGATCAACCCAGGCCTCTGGCGCTGTGAGGCAGCTGCTTTACTACCACGCCACCATGGGCCTCAATTTCCTCCCTAACTTAATTCACAGATGGTCAATACCTTTGGCATATCCCACAACTACCCACATCTTCCCATCTCCGCCCCTTTCTGCTTTCCGCAGAGACCATTCCCTCTGCAACTCCCTGGTCGACTCGATCCTTTCCACCCTCACCCCAGGTACTTTCCTCTGCAACCGCAGGAGATGCAACACCTGTCCCTTTACCTCCCCCGTCCAAGGATCCTACAGTCTTGTCAGGTGAGGCAGAGGTTCACTTGCACCTCCTCCAACCTCATCTACTGTATCCGCTGTTCCAGGTGTCAACTCCTGTATATCGGCGAGACCAGGCGCAGGCTCGGCGATCATTTTGCTGAACACCTCTGCTCAGTCTGCCGAAACTTCCCTGATCTCCCGGTTGCTCAGCACTTTAACTCCCCCTCCCATTCCCAAACTGACCTTTCTGTCCTGGGACTCCTCCATTGTCAAAGTGAGGCCCAGCACACATTGGAGGAACAGCACCTCATATTTTGCTTGGGCAGCTTACACCCCAGCAGTATGAAGATTGACTTCTCTAACTTCAAGTTACCCTTGCTTTCCCTCTCTCTCCATCCCCACTCCCTTCCCAGTTCTCCCACCAGTCTTATTCACAAAATGCTGGAGTAACTCAGCAGGTCAGGCAGCATCTTGGGAGAGAAGGAATGGGTGACGTTTCGGGTCGAGACCCTTCTTCAGTCTGAAGAAGGGTCTCGACCCGAAACGTCACCCATTCCTTCTCTCCCGAGATGCTGCCTGACCTGCTGAGTTACTCCAGCATTTTGCGAATAAATACCTTCGATTTGTACCAGCATCTGCAGTTATCTTCTTATACTTTCTCCCACCAATCTTACTGTCTCCGACTACATTTTATCTCTATGCCGCCCACTCCCCAGATATCAGTCTGAAGAAGGGTCTCGGCCCGAAACGTCACTCAATCCTTCTCTGCAGAGATGCTGCCTGTCCCGCTGAGTTACTCCAGCATTTTGTGTCTGCCCTCGATTTAAACCAGCACCTGCAGTTCTTTCCTACACAATACCTTTAGCGTTGTCATAATGCCTTAATATCACAACCACTGGTGATTCTCGCCCTCCACGAATACCCAGGGTTTCCCCACACTAATATTTCTTATCTTTCACTCCAGAAAGCGGACAAAAAGTCATTAGAATCGAAAGTGAGTAGAACACTTCTTGATGCAACGGCACAACAATTGAATGCAATGATGCAGGAGCTGTTGAATAAGGTGTGCGCTCAAGAGAAGGACTGGCAGAAGGTGCTGGAGAAACTCCTTTGTGACATGGATTGCAAGGTAACAATGTCCAGCATTTTATAATTGTCCATGTATTTCAACGTCAATCTAAGTATCACATAACTTCAAAAAGTTCATGGCTTTTTGTATTAATAAGCTTAGAGTCATAGAGTCACGCAACGTGAAAACAGGCCCATCCATCGGCCCAGCTTGCCCACGCCGACCAACATGCCCCATCTACACTAATCCCACCTGCCTGCGTTCGGCCCATTATCCCTTGCAAACCTGTCCTATCCATGTATCTGTCGAAATGCTTCTTAAATGTTGTAATAATACCTGCCCCAACTACCTCCTTTGGCAGCTTGTTCCATACATCCAACATTTTTTGTGTAAAATAAGTCACCCCTCAGGTTCCTGTTAAATCTTTTTCCTCCTTCCTTAAACCTACGTCAATAGACAGTAAACAATAGGTGCAGGAGGATGCCATTCGGCCCTTCGAGCCAGCACCGCCATTCAATGTGATCATGGCTGATCATTCTCAATCAGTACCCCGTTCCTGCCTTCTTCCCATACCCCCTGACTCCGCTATCCTTAAGAGCTCTGGCTCCTCGGGCTCTCGATTCCCCTATTCTGTGCATTTACCCAATCTATTCCTCTCGTGATTTTTGTACACCTCTTATCCTCCTGCGCTCCAGGGAGTAAAGTCCTAGCCTGCTCAACCTCTCCTCATAGCTCAGGCCCTCATGTCCTAGCTTGTGAAAGTAACATTTTATTGCTACAAATTATGATATTTATACTATATTTGATTACTTCAGTTTAACCTTGTAATACTTAGGTTCCCATTAAAATCCCCCCCCCCCCCACCTCACCTTAAACCTATGTCCTCTGATTTTCGATTCCCCTACTCTGGCAAAAGTCTGTGTGCATTTACCCGATCTATTCCTCTCGTGATTTCACGAACTGAAATTATCAAGGTGATGATAGGAATAAGGATTGAATGTGCTACGGCAAGCAAATAATGTTGAACGGTAATCAAAAGCAAGGTACAACCGATATTAGAAATGTACTGTGGAAGTACTCAGCAGGTCAGGCAACAGTTGTGGAGTGGGAAACAGATTCAACTTTTAAGATTCGTGATCTTTGATCAGAACTTCAAAAAATTAGAGATGAAGTTAGACGTTCAAAGGACACGGGGAAAAGAACAAAAGACAGGTCTATAGTTGGATGAACAACAGCAAAGACCAAGTGTTAAAAACACTGATGGGGATAATTGAATCAGGGTGGCACGTGATATGATGAACAATAACCTAAAAATGAACATTTAAGGTAAATTTGAGTTCTCATTGCTCAAAGTTTATTGGAGCACCTAGAAATGTTTTCTCAATATATTTTCAAGAAGTTATCCAACTAATTTCCAGCCTTAGGAGGGGAAGATAGATCAGCCATGATTGAATGGCGGAGTAGACTTGATGGGCCGAATGGCCTAATTCTGCTCCAATTACATATGAACTCAAGAACTCTCTGTTCACTTAATTGTAGCTAGATCGATTGGAGTTGGATCCTCTAAAGAAACAGTTGGAGGATAGATGGAAACAGCTGAAAAAACAACTGAGAAACGGACCGGGATTTGAGGCCGATTCTGCAGCTGGATTCAGAAAGTGAGTGACTCGAATGCAATGTATAAGTTGTAGTCACGGTGGCGCAGCGGTAGAGTTGCTGCCTTACAGCGAATGCAGCGACAGAGACCTGGGTTCGATCCTGACTACGGGTGCTGTCTGTACGGAGTTTGTACTTTCTCCCCGTGATCTGCGTGGGTTTTCTCTGGGATCTTCGGTTTCCTCCCACACTCTAATGACGTGCAGGTTTGTAGGTTAATTGGCTGGGTAAATGTAAAAATTGTCCCTAGAGGGTGTAGGATAGTGTTAATGTGCGGGGATCGCTGGTCGATACAGACTCGGTGGGCCGAAGGTCCTGTTTCCGCGCTGTATCTCTAAACTAAACTAAAACTGAAGATCCAGTATTTAGACCCAATAACAATAAAAAATAATCATATCTTTCCAAGTCAGGATATCATCTGTCTTGGAGGAGAACCTGCAGGTAATGGTACTCCCCCTGGACCTCTTGTCTTTTAGTTCAAGACTAGACCAAGTGGACCCGTTGGGCCCAAACCTCTCCTGCATTGGTGCAGCACCATGTCCTCCCCCCTCTCCTCTCTCCTCGACCCCCCCCCCTCCCCTCTCCCTTCTCCCCCACTCCTCCCTTCCTCCCTCCTCCCCTCCCCCTCCCCTCCTTTTAAACTTAAAAAGGTGAATAACTTAAAAAATATAACACCGATTTCAATGAAACTACTTGCATTATCACTAGAGTGACAACGGTGAGTAAGGTGGGGGGGGGGGGGGAGAGGGGAGAAAGCTGGAAGAGAGGAGGGGCCATAAAAAGTCTGGCAAGGTAGTAGGTTGATACAGGTGAGGAGTGTTTTTTTGGATTGGCAAATGGATGGGCAAAGGCCAAAGATGAAAAGACTGAAGGTGTGAGACAATAAGGATTATGGGGTTGCAAATTATGAAGCTTGATATGATGTTTCCACTAATGTATTAGAAGCAGAGGATTCAGGTATAAGGTAGTGACTGATGAATCTGGTAAGTAAAACAGTTCTACCAAAAGAGTACTGTAGGTCGAACATGGACCTGGTCACAAGCTAGTTGAGGCAAATATCTGGAGTCATTTAAGAGAGGCAATTAAGCAGCTGAGGAAGAAAGCAAAAGAATGAAATATTGATAAGTATATCAACGAGCAGCGTTAGTGTTTGCAATCATGGAAACACAGTTAGTTTGTTACCCTGCTGATTATTATTATTAAGAAGTGAAAATGTTTGAAGACTGACCTGAGTGCTCCTAAAAGAGTCAAGAGTCTCATATTAATTGGATCTTGGTATTGAAAGATAAATCAATTAGATTATATCAAAACTGACATTAAATCTGTTTTAAAACTGCTGTATCATCCAATTTCAGACAGTTGCTGGAACGCTTTAAGTGCCTCTCCTGTGCCAAATCTACAAGGATGATGCCCGGACCGTAAGTAAATACATTATCTAGTATATTAGCTAAATTTCCTATTTACTCATATTATTCTTTACAAAATTGAAGGGGTTTAAAAAAGGATCGGGTCCCATTATATATCATATTAAGGAAATAGGTTTTTGAAATAAATAAGCAGTTCTTTTGTCATAAATGAATATTTGTACGCACTTTTGGAATGGCATTAAGACCTAAAGTGTGTGTATGAAAATAACTACAGATGCTGGTACAAATCAAAGGTATTTATTCACAAAATGCTGGAGTAACTCAGTGGGTCTCGATCCGAAACGTCGCCCATTCCTTCTCTCCTGAGATGCTGCCTGACTTGCTGAGTTACTCCAGCATTTTGTGAATAAATAAAGTGTGTGTAATATTTTCAGAGACTAAAGGGGGTGCAATGCGCTTCTTTGAACTGACGTTAGTTTAAGCTACCAAAGCAATGCTGCTCAGCAGTGGATGGGCTCCGAAATAGGCTGGATCGGTCAAATGGCTTTTACGTAGAAACATAGAAACATAGAAAATAGGTGCAGGAGGAGGCCATTTGGCCCTTCAAGCCAGCACCGCCAATCATTGTGATCATGGCTGATCATCCACAATCAGCAACCTGTGCCTGCCTTCGCCCCATATCCCTTGATTCCACTGGCCCCTGGAGCTCTATCTAACTCTCTTTTAAAATCATCCAGTGAATTGGCCTCCACTGTCTTCTGTGGCAGAGAATTCCACAAATTCACAACTCTCTGGGTGGAAAAGTTTTTTCTCACCTTAGTTTTAAATGGCCTCCCCTTTATTCATTTGTGAGGATGATGCATCCAGTTCTCCCGAATATTTATGCTATCTTCAGTTCATACACAAGTTTATTCGTGAAATACTTTGCTTGGGGGTGTGCATTGGAAGCCTTCAGAAGAACACTTAAGGGGGGTGCACTTAGTTTTCTAAAAGGCCTTATTCAGCACAATAGATATTGGGGTCATCATCTTGCAGCGGGCTCTTGCGTACATCGGAAATTGTTCTTTCTAGCAAGGCCTGGTTCAGATCATTCCTCAAAGCTCTCTGCAAATCAGCAACCATTTTGCAACGTAGACACAAAATGCTGGAGTAACCCAGCGGGACAGGCAGCATCTCTGGAGAGAAGGAATGGGTGACGTTTCGGGTTGAGAAAGTTCTGAAGACGGGTCTCAACCTGAAATGTCACCCATTCCTTCTCTCCAGAGTTGCTGCCTGTCCCGCTGAGTTATTCCAGCATTTTGTGTCTACCTTCGATTTAAACCAGCATGTTTAAAACTGGGGCGAGAAGAAACTTTTTCACGCAGAGAGTTGTGAATTTGTGGAATTCTCTGCCACAGAAGGCAGTGGAAGCCAATTCACTGGATTAATTTAAAAGGGAGTTAGATAGAGCTCTAGGGGCTAATGGAATCAAGGGAAATGGGGAGAAGGCAGGCACGGGTTACTGATTGTAGATGATCAGCCATAATCACAATGAATGGTAGTACTGGCTCGAAGGGCCAAATGGCCTCCTCCTGCTCCTATTTTCTACGTTTCTATGTTTCTATCTGCAGTTCTTTCCTAACCATTTTGCAACCACTAGAATAACTCTATGTCGGAATACAAGGAAAGGTATCAACATCACATGCAAAAGGTTAGGTTATGATTTATTAATAAGTCATTTTATATTCCATGCTGCATGGAATAGAATATGACTTATTGATTTAGTGCTTTGGTTGGTGATATTTCTCCTTGCACTTGTGACCAAGATCACGCACAGTAATCAGGCCAGATGTAAAAAATATGCCATGGCAGCATCCTCGTTTTGTGTGTTATTCTTGGTCTTTGTACTGATTGTGCTAATTGAATCAATGAAAGCATATAACAATATATTTTAACGACTAAGCGCGTTATTAGCCATTCTGGCCACTTTTGCATTAGCTTGATTTGAGCCCACAAAGGCCAGCACCATAATAATCATGATCTGAAACTTGACCAAAATGAAAAGAGATAAGAGTGCAGCACAGTGGCGCAGCGGTAGGGTTGCGGCCTGGCCGCGGGAGAAGACGGCAGGGGAAGAGAAAAGACATTGTGGCCTTCCATCACAGTGAGGAGGTGACTGGAGGAGACTCACTGTGATGGATGTTTCATTTTGTTTGATTGTGTGTGTTACTGCTTATTTTTATTGCTCTTATTGTTGGACTGTGGGGAATCTTTCATTTCACTGCACATTTATGTGTATGTGACAAATAATAAACTTGACTTGACTTGCTACCTTACCGCGCCAGAGACCCAGGTTCGATCCTGACCACGGGTGCTGTCTGTACGGAGTTTGTACGTTCTCCCCGTGACCTGTGTGGGTTTTCTCCGGGTGCTCCAGTTCCCTCCCACACTCCAAAGGTGTGCATGTTTGTAGGCTAATTGACTTGGGTAAAATTGCAAAGTGTCCCTGGAGTGTGCAGGATAGTGCTGGTCACGGCAGACTCAGTTAGCCCAAAGGCCTGTTTCTGCGATATATCTCTAAAGTCTAAATGAGTGACTTGAGGCAAAACATTTTTTTAAACTGCTGATAATCGGTTGCATTTGTGGAAAGTGAAACCAGTGACTGTTTGAGCACTTTGGCTGCACACCTTTTGTCAGGTTGTGTGAAGATTGATCATATTGCTGACCTTTAACTTCAGCTTCATATCGGTTTAGTTTATCGTCACTTGTACCGAGGCACAGTGAAAAGCTTTTGTAGCGCGCTAACCAGTCAGCGGAAAGACAATGCATGGTTACAATCAAGCCGTTTGCAGTGAACAGATACATGATAAAGGGGATGACGTGAATAACGTTTAGTGCAAGATAAAAGCCAGCAAAGTCTGATCAAAGATAGTCCGAGTGTCGCCGGTAAGATAGATAGTAGTTCAGGGCTGTTCTCTGGTTGTGGTAAGATGGTTCAGTTGCCTGGTCCACAAACACTTCCCCATATTCTACCATTCTTAACGGTGCTTGGCAGCCCTGGTCACACTTCTTACATTTGTTACCATTTTTTTTCTATGGCAATCCCGGGGTCACTGAGTGAGGTTTGAGAAAGTTTTCAAGATAGAGTTAGATTTAGCTCTTAGGGCTGACGGAATCAAGGGATATGGGGGAAAAAAGCAGGAATGGGGCACTGATTTTGGATGATCAGCCGTGATCATATTGAATGGCTCGACTACGATTTAAACCCGCATGTTTAAAACTGAAGTGAGAAGAAACTTTTTCACCCAGAGAGTTGTGAATTTGTGGAATTCTCTGCCACAGAAGGCAGTGGAGGCCAAATCACTGGATGAATTTAAAAGGGAGTTAGATAGAGCTCTAGAGGCTAATGGCATCAAGGGATATGGGGAGAAGGCAGGCACGGGTTACTGATTGTAGATGATCAGCCAAATGGCCTACTCCTTGCACCTATTTTCAATGTTTCTATGTTTCTTCCACTCAGGCCTGTCCATGCACTGCTGAACCAAGTACCACTCGTTGTTCATGAACACGCCTTTTACTTATTAACTATGATAAAGGAGACCGTTCGGCCCATTGGGGCGATGCTGGTTTCCACCCAAGGAAATAATTCAATAGACAATAGGTGCAGGAGTAGGCCATTCGGCCCTTCGAGCCAGCACCGCCATTCAATGTGATCATGGCTGATCACTCTCAATCAGTACCCCGTTCCTGCCTTCTCCCCATACCCCCTGACTCCGCTATCCTTAAGAGCTCTATCCAGCTCTCTCTTGAATGCATTCAGAGAATTGGCCTCCACTGCCTTCTGAAGCAGATAATTCCACAGATTCACAACTCTCTGACTGAAAAGGTTTTTCCTCATCTCCGTTCTAAATGGCCTACCCCTTATTCTTAAACTGTGGCCCCTGGTTCTGGACTCCCCTTCACATTTATACAGCGCCTTTTCATATGTTGTCAACCAAGTGTGGGAAAAGAAGAATACTGGGTTAAAAAACAATAGTGCTGGAGGAACGGTGCCCAGTGTCACAGTGGAGGAGTTGCTGCCTGAAGCCCCAGAGGTCCCGGTCCCAGGTTCGATCCTGTCTTTACGGAGTTTGTACGTTCTCCCCGTGACCTGCCTGGGTTTTCTCCGAGATCTGCGGTTTCCTCCCACACTCCGTTGTAGGTTAGTTGGCTTGGTGTAAATGTAAATCGTCCCTAACGTGTGTAGATAGTGTTAATGTGCGGGGAACACTGGTCGGTGTGGACTCGGTGGGCCGAAGGGCCTGTTTCCGCGTTGTATTTCTCATTAAAAAAATAATAATGACTCAGCGGGTCAGGCAGCGTTTGTGAAGGAAACCGATAGGCGACATTTTGGGTCAAGACCTTGAGTCCTGACCCGATGAGTCCACCCAGCACTTTGTCTTCTTGCTCAAGATTCCAGCATCTGCAGTCTCTTGTGAATCCAGAGAAGAATAATCGATAAGCTTGAAAATAGTTGTGAAATTAGTTTATCAATTTTCCATCTTTGTCTTTCAGACACCTGATCACAATAGCTGCCTCAGCATTGCATCCTCGAATCCGCCCAACCACGGCACCTGAACTGGATTCTCTGAAGCAATCAAGGGGGGGGTATGTATAATTTCTAAGAAGCTGGGTTGTAAAATTGCTGTCTGGTGCCTTTTAAGATCCATGATTGAAATAGCTTTAGCCTGAAAACTGTAACGTCCATATTCAGGAAAAGCTTCTTCCCTACAGCCATCAGGCTATTAAGCACTACAACCTCCATTAAGCCCTGAACTACATAGACTATTATTGTTATTATTGCACTATTATTGTTGTTTGCTTTTTATGTGAACGTATGTGTGTGTGTGTGTGTGTGTGTGTGTGTGTGTGTGTGTGTGTGTGTGTGTGTGTGTGAGTGTGTGTGAGTGTATATGTGTGTGTGTATGTGTGTGTGTGCGCTTGCGTGTGTGCTTGCGTGTGTGCTTGCGTGTGTGCTTGTGTGTGTGCTTGTGTGTGTGCTTGTGTGTGTGCTTGCGTGTGTGCTTGCGTGTGTGCTTGCGTGTGTGCGTGTGCGTGCGTGCGTGCGTGTGTGTGCATGCGTGCGTGCGTGTGTGTGACGATAGATATGATAGAACTTTATCCCAGGCGGGAAATTGATCTGCCAACAGTCATAAAACACAAGATACATGAAACATGAAATTAAAGTGATGAGTGCAAAGGATTGGGGGGTGCAAAGATTGGGGGGGGGGGGGGGGGGGGAAGAGTCGGTCTACCCCACGAGCTAAGGGGGAGGAGTTGTACATGTGTACACATAATTCATGTCCCCATCCATATGTGTACATGTACACACACACTGAACTTTTTTTCTTGTTCATTATATTGTTTACAGTGCACTATGTTTACATATCCTGTTGTGCTGCTGCAAGTAAGAATTTCATTGTTCTATCTGGGACACATGACAATAAAACACTCTTGACTTTACTCTTGAAATACATTCGGCCTAATTCACAGCACACGTATTCCAAGACTGTCTGAAATCTTGTGGGACTGGTGTCGATGGGGCATGTTGGTCGGCATGGGCTAGTCCGGCTGAAGGGCCTGTTTCCAATCTGCACGGTTCTATAATGTCATTATAATCTTGAGATGGTGCACGTGTACCCACCCACCTTCCTTTAAAGTCTGAATTGCAAAGGCTGCTGAATGAGATGCAGTTTGTGATTGATGACTCCTTGCGTCTCGCCAAGCCTCGCCGAGCTGTTTCCGGTGATTAACATCACCTATTCATTGTGAGGAATGCAGTGAATGGGAGAACCAAGTATTTGCCTGAGATATATTGACATATTAAATATTGAGCGAACTTTGTAACTAACTGCGGACGGGCGCACAAAAAGCTGGAGTAACTCAGCGGGTCAGACGGCAGCTCTGGAGAAAAGGAGAAGGTGATGTTTTGGCTCGAGACCCTTCTGAGTCCTTTCCTCCGGAGACGCTGCCTGACCCGCTGAGTTACTCTCCAGCCTTTTGTGTCTTATCTTCGCTTTGAACCAGAGTCCGCAGTTCCCTCCGACACACTTTGCACCTAACTGCCGTTTTTTTTTCTCTTATCTGGTTGTTAGAAGTATTACCAATGATTACTACGAGAATATGGGCAGAAGTTCGATCCGACCTTGCGGTGGCAGTCACACCGTCACGGGCCCGGTCAACAGGCGGAATGGGCGCGGTATCAATTATCAAACCGTCTACCAGTACGGAGACCCCAGCCCACCATACCGACGGGTAAATTCTCAAGTCAAGTCAAGTCAAGTCAAATTTATTTGTCACATACACATACACGATGTGCAGTGAAATGAAAGTGGCAATGCCTGCGGGTTGTGCACAAAAAAGAATTACAGTTACAGCATATAAATAAAGTTAATAAGTTACTATTAGTGTCGACAAAAATTTAGTCTCTGGGGTTATAAAAGTTGATAGTCCTGATGGCCTGTGGGAAGAAGCTCCGTCTCATCCTCTCCGTTTTCACAGCGTGACAGCGGAGGCGTTTGCCTGACCGTAGCATCTGGAACAGTCCGTTACTGGGGTGGCAGGGGTCCCTCATGATCTTGCTTGCTCTGGATCTGCACCTCCTGATGTATAGGTCCTGCAGGGGGATGAGTGTAGTTCCCATGGTGCGTTCTGCCGCACGCACTACTCTCTGCAGGGCCATCCTGTCCTGGGCAGAGCTGTTCCCAAACCAGACTGTAATGTTGCCGGACAGGATGCTCTCTACAGCCCCAGAGTAGAAGCAATGAAGGATCCTCAGAGACACTCTGAATTTCCTCAGTTGTCTAAGGTAATTCTCGCTCATTGCAACAACTGTGCTTGGGAACATCCACGGGAACATCTAAAAGTGCATGGTGCTTAATATATACTGTATTTCATGATGCAGTGAGCAGTTATGATATTGTGTGCAGTTTTAGTCTTCTAATTTGACGAAGGACATTCTTGCTCTTGAGGGAGTGCAGCGCAGGTTCACCAGGTTAATTCCCGGGATGGCAGGACTGACGTATGATGAAAGAAACGATCGACTGGGCTTGTATTCTCTGGAATTTGGAAGGATGAGAGGGGTTCTTATAGAAACATATAAAATTCTTCAGTGATTCACCCTTTAGAAGGATGAGAATAGGATCTTATAAAAACATATACAATTATAAAAGGACTGGACAAGCTAGATGCAGGAAAAATGTTCCCAATGTTGGGCGAGTCCAGAACCAGGGGCCACACAGTCTTAGAATAAAGGGGAGGCCATTTAAAACTGAGGTGAGAAAAAACTTTTTCTTCACCCAGAGAGTTGTGAATTTGTGGAATTCTCAGCCACAGAGGGCAGTGGAAGCCAAATCACTGGATGGATTTAAGAGAGTTAGATAGAGCTCTAGGGGCTAGTGGAATCGAGGGATATGGGGTGAAGGCAGGCATGGGTTATTGATTGGGGACGATCAGCCATGATCACAATAAATGGCGGTGCTGGCTCGAAGTGCCGAATGGCCTCCTCGTGCACCTATTTTCTGTTTCTATGTTTCTATGATTGAACAGGCTAGATGCAGGAAAATGTTCCCGATGTTGGGGGAGTCCAAAACCAGGGGTCACACTTTACGAATAAGGGGTAGGCCATTAAGAGCTGAGATGAGGAAAAACTTTTTCATCCTGAGAGTTGAGAATCTGTGGAATTCTCTGCCACAGAAGACATTAGGGCCAACGGAATCGAGGGATATGGGGAGAAAGCAGGAACGGGGTACTGATTTTGGATATTCAGCCATGATCATATTGAACAGCGATGCTGGTTTGATAGGCCTATTGCTGCGCCTATTTTTTATGTTTCTATGATACTTGATCAAGTTTTTGTTGTTGTTTAGTTTAGTTTAGAGATATAATATTTAGCTAAATATTGATTCTTCATACATTTTCTTTGCCTGAATTGTCCTCCTTTTAGGAAGAGGTGGAGCTTCAAGGCATTGATGGCGTAATGTACAAGGGGCGGATCGATCCAAAGCTTCCAACAATATATCAAATGCAAGATGATGAGCCCTTGGGTATAACATTTTTTTCTTGGATATAATACAGTGAAGTAGCTATCTTATTCGTGATGTTAACGGTTATTGTTCGTTGTTCGTTATTTTTCTTAAAATAGTACTGTGAGTGTGCAAGATACATCTTCTGGATGCGCTGGGACACATCCTCAGTGATGTGACCTGGGGTCATCGGGTGTTTGGGGTCTCACAACATCAGACACCCTCGCCCAGGCCACCCAGCCGGGGTTGATCAGGCCCCGACTTGCGTCCCAGTAGCAACCGCCCATGGAGCAGCACTCTTAATCCAAAGCCATCTCGTGGCTTTCTCTGCGGCTTTGCTTGCGGATTGAATGGCCCTCTTCTTTGCCAGCCCCGTAATGCCCAACCGGTTGAGGACTTTGCAGAGTGAGATTCCTGCAAAGCCTCTGCAGCCCACCTCTACGGGTTCATAGCGTGTCTTCCAGCCTCTGTCCCGGCACGTCTCCACCAGCTCCTGGTACTTTGCGCGTTTCAATAGACAATAGACAATAGACAATAGGTGCAGGAGTAAGCCATTCAGCCCTTCGAGCCAGCACCGCCATTCAATGCGATCATGGCTGATCACTCTCAATCAGTACCCCGTTCCTGCCTTCTCCCCATACCCCCTCACTCCGCTATCCTTAAGAGCTCTATCCAGCTCTCTCTTGAAAGCATCCAACGAACTGGCCTCCACTGCCTTCTGAGGCAGAGAATTCCACACCTTCACCACCCTCTGACTGAAAAAGTTCTTCCTCATCTCCGTTCTAAATGGCCTACCCCTTATTCTTAAACTGTGGCCCCTTGTTCTGGACTCCCCCAACATTGGGAACATGTTTCCTGCCTCTAATGTGTCCAATCCCCTAATTATCTTATATGTTTCAATAAGATCCCCCCTCATCCTTCTAAATTCCAGTGTATACAAGCCCAATCGCTCCAGCCTTTCAACATACGACAGTCCCGCCATTCCGGCCATTCCTCTCATTAGCTTCTTCCATACGCTCTTCCCAGGGCACCGTCAGCTCCAGAATGATCAGCTGTTTTGTCGCTTCGGAGGTGATGAATCACGTCTGACCGGAGTGATGTTGCGGTGATGTCCTGTGGTAATTTCAGCTGTTTGCCCAGATCGACGTGCAGCTTAGCTGCCAGTCAGTGGCCCATGTAGGGGAGGCCCACCCTTGTATTTGGTTGTGGTCGAGGCTTCTCTCCAGCTTTGACAAAAGTGATTGATTTCTCCGGGGCGTGGTGGTGTTTGCTGCTAACAAATATTTTGGGAAAAAATAACTGACCGACTTGGTGAAATAGAATGCTGCATGAACATAATTGCCCACTGGTGCTTCCCACAAATATAGTTTATTTCGATGTTCTGACCCTTTTTTTTTAGGGTGGGGAGGGAGATAGCTTTCTGCTGATTTTCGATATTAAATATGTCCAGCGACTTGTTTATTTATCAGCTCATCTCAATTCGTCTGCAGAGAAGAAAATGAGTGGATCGAAACAGCAAATCGCACGCCCAGAGGTTGCTCCTGTTAATCCAAAATGTGTTTACTGCAATCAAACTTGTAAGTAATTCCACGCCAGTTGTCGTGTTGTTTAACTGTTCTTTAACTATTGACGTCTGTGAGCAAAGTTATCCCGTTCTGAACTGATTATGATCCACACGGGGGAGAACGCACATTCCCCCTGCACAGCGTGATGAAGCCAGTGTGTGAAACACGGACTCTTCCACAGATGGGACTGGACAGGGTGGGTGGTTACTTTGTGAGGGCGGTGTGCTTTGTCCACTGCTGACACAGAGCTTCTGTGTAGAGTCCTGGAGTCACACAGCGTGGAAACCGGCCCTCCACCCATTAACCCATTAACCACCCGGTCGATGCTTTCCCCACTTTCTCTCCCGACACACCAGTGGCAATTTACAGAGGGCCGATTATCCTACAAATCCCCCACGTCTTCGAGATGTAGGAGGAAACCGGAGGAAACCCACACCATCACAGGGAGAAGGTCCAAACTCCACACAGACAGCACCCGAGGTCAGGATCGAACCAGGATCAGCGTCGGTGTCTGGCACTGCGAAGCAGCAGCCTCTACCGACTGCGCCACTTTGTCAAGGGCAGTGGGGATGGGGTTAATAATTATTAGCCTCACCAACGAGATACAGGGCCTGGGAAAGGCCTGGATAGAGTGGACGTGGAGAGGATGTTTCCACTAGTGGGAGAGTCCAGAGCCTCAGAATTAAAGGATGCTCCTTTCGGAAGGAGATGAGGAGGAATTTCTTTAGTCAGAGTGTGGTGAATCCGTGGAACTCGTTGCCCCAGAAGGCTGTGGATGCCAAGTCAATGGATATTTTTAAGACAGAGATATATAGTATAGGTGTCAGGGGTTATGGAGAGAAGGCCAGGAGAATGGGGTTGAGGGAGAGATAGATCAGCCATGACTGATTAGACTTGATGGTCTAATTCTGCTCCGATCTCTCATGAACATAAACGAATAAATGGAACTCCCTATTCGTCCCTGAATTGCATCGTGCAATTTAATATCTTATTTAAAATATGGGACATCAGTCGGCAGAATTGTTCCTCGGCAGTGCATCGTGCAGTAACTTTGATTTGATACAAGTAGAAGCTGCAAGGGGGTTACACTCCTCACTGCCGTTGTCAGCGCACATCTGAAACTAATCTGTCACAAGTGAGAATGTTTTTAAATTGCCACAGGGGTATGCTGAGTGTGATACATTTACTTTATCGAGTAGTACACTTAAACAATCCCATGTTGAGTTTAAGTTGCTGAACAAAACGGAGCATTATTGAGGTAAAATCGAGAAGGGGAGATGCAACGAGACCTGGGTGTCGTGGTACACCAGTCATTGAAAGTAGGCATGCAGGTGCAGCAGGCAGTGAAGAAAGCCAATGGTATGTTGGCATTCATAGCGAGGGGATTTGAGTATAGGAGCAGGGAAGTTCTGCTGCACTTGTACAGGGCACTGGTGAGGCCACACCTGGAGTATTGCATACAGTTTTGGTCTCCTAATCTGAGGAAAGACATTCTTGCCATAGAGAGGGAGTACAGAGAAGGTTCACCAGATTGATTCCTGAGATGGCAGGACTTTCATATGAAGAAAGACTGGATAGACTTGGCTTGTACTCGCTGGAATTTAGATGATTGAGGGGGGATCTTATAGAAACTTACAAAATTCTTAAGGGGTTGGACAGGCTAGATGCAGGAAGATTGTTCCCGATGTTGGGGAAGTCCAGAACAAGGGGTCACAGTTTAAGGATAAGGGGGAAGTCTTTTAGGACCGAGATGAGAACGTTTTTTTTCACACAGAGAGTGGTGAATCTGTGGAATTCTCTGCCACAGAAGGTAGTTGAGGCCAGTTCATTTGCTATATTTAAGAGGGAGTTAGATGTGGCCCTTGTGGCTAAAGGGATCAGGGGGTATGGAGAGAAGACAGGTACGGGATACTGAGTTGGATGATCAGCCATGATCATATTGAATGGCGGTGCAGGCTCGAAGGGCCGAATGGCCTACTCCTGCACCTATTTTCTATGTTTCTATGTTTCCTGGTGTTTCTCCTATTCCTTGAAGAGAAAACCGTTTCTACTATTGTTGCAAGATGACCACAAGCACCGCGCAGAGAGGTTTATGGGTGGTTTGTTAATGCAGTTTTATCTATCGTTGGTTGCTGTGTTTCAGGTATGGGTCCACGTCCTCCCGATCCATGTCTCCAGAGGTCCATGGCACAAGACACCTCCAACGTTTGCCGATGCCTAGGTGTGTCCTATTCTGATGACTGTAAAGGAGAATTTCATAGCGGAGACTGAATAATGGAGTTCATTAACAGATGAGTGCTTTAATTCATGATTTATAACATTTTAATAGTTGGAGCAGTTTTTTTAAATTTTAAACTGGTTGCTTCAATACTATTTTCCCCACTCATTCAGGAACATGGAATCTGTGGTTAAATTGGTCTCAAAGTAGTTCTGGTACATAGATGCATCATGCATAGTGCATGGCACATGGATGTACAGTACATACATGCATTGTGACAGTGGTTACATCTTTGAAAATGTCATTATATCAGATTTTAATCCATTTTGCTGGGCGTACTGCTATTTGTTACATCAGAGGCAATATGTCTTTTATCGTCAGTAGGGGTTTCTTCATTCTGTATATTATCAGGAATATCTGTCTTTGTGTTTATTTTTGCTTGGTGTTTTTCAGCATCTGCCGGTCGACCCGCTGATGCAGATATGCAGCAGAGGCCCACGACACAAGATATCTCCAACATTTGTCGATGCCTAGGTACGTACTTCATTTTAATGAATGTGAAGGATGGGTTTAGGCTGTAAACCATGCACTAGAGTAGTGTAGGAAAATAACTGCAGTTGCTGGTACGAATCGAAGGTGTCACAAAATGTTGGAGTAACTCAGCGGGTCAGGCAGCATCTCTGGAGAGAAGGAATGGGTGACGTTTCGGGTCGAGACCCTTCTTCAGAAGAAACGTCACCCATTCCCCCTCTCCTAGATGCTGCCTGACCTGTTGAGTTACTCCAGCATTTTGTGATGCACTAGAGTAGTTTCATGGAGCAGCCTGATCCAGCCAAGTTGATCAATGGAATGTTGGCCTTCATAAGAAGAGGAGTTGAGTATAGGAGCAAAGAGGTCCTTCTGCAGTTGTACAGGGCCCTAGTGAGACCGCACCTGGAGTACTGTGTGCAGTTTTGGTCTCCAAATTTGAGGAAGGATATTCTTGCTATTGAGGGCGTAGGTTTACTAGGTTAATTCCCGGAATGGCGGGACTGTCATATGTTGAAAGACTGGAGCGGCTAGGCTTGTATACACTGGAATTTAGAAGGATGAGAGGGAATGTTATCGAAACATATAAGATTATTAAGGGGTTGGACACGTTAGAGGCAGGAAACATGTTCCCAATGTTGGGGGAGTCCAGAACCAGGGGCCACAGTTTAAGAATAAGGGGTAGGCCATTTAGAACGGAGATGAGGAAAAACTTTTTCAGTCAGAGAGTTGTAAATCTGTGAAATTCTCTGCCTCGGAAGGCAGTGGAGGCCAATTCTCTGAATGCATTCAAGAGAGAGCTAGATAGAGCTCTTAAGGATAGCGGAGTCAGGGGGTATGGGGAGAAGGCAGGAACGGGGTACTGATTGAGAATGATTAGCCATGATCACATTGAATGGTGGTGCTAGCTCGAAGGGCCGAATGGCCTACTCCTGCACCTATTGTCTATTGTCTAATAGTATCTGAGCGAATGTTTAATTTAGTTTAGAGATACATCGTGGAAACGGCCCTTCGGCCCACCGAGTCCACGCCGATCAGCGATCACCTGTATACTAGTTTTACCCTACACACTAGGGACGATTTACAGAAGCCAACTCATCTACTATTTACAATTTTTAGCAAAGCCAATTAACCTACAAACCTGCACATTTTTTGTAATGCGGGAGGAAACCGGAGCCCCCGGAGAAAACCCACGTGGCCATGGGGAAAGGTACAAACTCCATGCAGACAGCACCCGTGGTCAGGATTGAACCAGGGTCTCTGGCGCTGTAAGGCTGCAACTCTCCCTGCGCCCCCTCGCTTCTGCACTCTAAGTCCTAAGCCCACCTCCATCGAGTCCTTGTCTTCTCCAGTTTCTGGGGACTTTCCTCAGTGGCGCCTGCCTGTCTACAACCTTGCATCATCACTCTTTTCTACCTTTTTATCACTGGCTGCCCAGCCTTCAATCTTTCCATGTGGCAGTCAGGAAATAAAGTATAAAATACCAGTGGCATCCTACTAGCAGCAGGGAGACGCAGTGGCGCAGTGGCAGTGTTGCTGCCTCACAGCACCAGAGCCCCTGGTTTGATCCTGACTACGGATACTGTCTAGACAAATTTCTCCCCGTGACCGCGTGGCTTTTCTCCAGGTGCTCTGGTTTCCTCCCACATTCCAAAGATGTGCGGGGTTGTGGGTTAATTGGCTTCTGCAAATTGTCCCTAGTGTGTAGGATAGAACGTTAATGAATGGCTGATCGCTGGTCAGTGTGGATTCAGTGGGCCGAAGGGCCTGTTTCCACGCTGTATCTCTAAACCAAACTAAACTTAACGCTGCTACATTATTGCCTTCCCATAAATACTGAGGCTGTTGTTGAATGCAGAAGCTTTATGTGGGTCAGTGGGCAAGAAAATCAATTCACCAACCTGAAGTAGAAAATATCTCATGTTTAGAACATTTACTGGGGGTTATATATTGGGGCTGATTAGGTAGTTGTAAAATGAATGATTTCTAATAATTGTTTAAAATGAAATTGAGACTATATATTTGTTTTAATTTGTAGCTGCAATGTGCGCACCACAAAATTTTGGAAACGCAAGTAATAAAACCTACTTGTTTTTTTATACTTAGTATTAATGTATTTAATCAAAGGCCTTAGCAACGCAAATAATACATTGCAGCAGCTGTAATATATAATATATGTGTGTGTGTGTGTGTGTGTGTGTGTGTGTGTGTGTGTGTGTGTGTGTGTGTGTAGCTCGATTCTAATATTTGTAATATATATAATAGAATCTAGTTGTGCGAAATATTCTATGAATTCTATAAATATATACTCTATCTAATTTATATATATAAAATAGAATCTAGTTGCCCATATATAGACACATACAGATATATATAATATAATCTAGCTGTAAAATACTGTCTTTTAGTTATATAAATATGTATATATACACGTGATAAATATATGATAGCATATAGTATGCATTATATACATCCATATATTGTGTATAATGTAAATATACATTATATACCCCACATGCAATTATCTGTCTATCCATCTATCCCTCTATCTTCTCTCTTTCTGTCTTTCTGTCTTTCTGTCTTTCTGTCTTTCTGTCCTTCTGTCTTTCTGTCCTTCTGTCCTTCTGTCCTTCTGTCCTTCTGTCCTTCTGTCCTTCTGTCCTTCTGTCCTTCTGTCCTTCTGTCCTTCTGTCCTTCTGTCCTTCTGTCCTTCTATCCTATCCTTCTATCTTTCTATCTTCCTTCCATCTATCCTCCCATCTCCTGTAATTCAGACACATAATGCTGTCTCTTGGTTTGGTTGTGTTTCAGCTGGACCAACGCAGGGCACAGAACTCATTTGTCCGAAGCATCCGGATCAAGAACCTTTAAGTCAATGCCCAGGTTTTTCTTAGTCTTATGGGAAAGAATATCAATTTAGTAAAATGTGTGCTGGCAACTGAACAGAGGGGACGAGAGAATTACTCAACCCAGTTGCAGATTCTCAGTGGCCAAGCAGAATCTTAATCTGTTTTTTTTCCCACACAATAATGTTGCATTTCAGTGATCTGCCAGCAGGGCACAGGAACAGGCTCTTTGACCCACAATGTCTCTGTCGAGCTTGATGCCAAGTTATATTAATCTCTACCTGCATGAGATCCATATCACTTCACTCCCTGCATGTCCATGTGTTATCTAAAAGCATCATAAATGCCATTTGTAGCTGCTTCCATCATCACCACCACTGCAAGCAAGTTCTGACCTTAAACCTGTGACTTTTGCACTTTGATATTTTCACTCAGGGGGTAAAAAGGTTCTGGCAGCCTACCCTGTTTATGCCTCTCATCATATCACAGCTGCAACGTAATTTGTGACTCTCATACTCAATATGCTGGTTAATGAAGGCATGTGGATGATCAGCCATGATCACGGTGAATGGCGGTGCTGGCTCGAAGGGCCGAATGGCCTATTTGTCTATTGCCTATTGCATATCCAATGCCTGCTTTGCCATCTCATCTATTTATGTTGCCATGTACAGGGAGCTAAGGAATTAAATCCGAGGATCCCTCTGTAACCAATGTCGTTAAGGGTCCTGCCATTAACTGTATCCTTTCCCCTTGCATTCCACCTCCTAAACCTTGCACTTTCTTTAATTAAACTACAATTCTCCCCCCCCCCCCCCCCCCATATCTGTATTCTCTACCATTCTCCACCCATATCTGTAAACGATCTATATCCCA
The DNA here is from genome assembly GCF_053455715.1 of Rhinoraja longicauda. Classification (NCBI taxonomy): domain Eukaryota; kingdom Metazoa; phylum Chordata; class Chondrichthyes; order Rajiformes; family Arhynchobatidae; genus Rhinoraja; species Rhinoraja longicauda. The sequence goes on from NC_135973.1 coordinate 9,314,909, forward strand.
CTACATCCTTTCACTGCCTTCCTCACTGTCCACTTCTCAGGAATACTAACCAACCCATCTACATTTGCGTCTGCATCTGGGTTGTTTATAGATAACACCATTGGTCTCCATGTAGTTAACCTACACTGCACACCCCTCATCAAATGCCCTCATTGCCTCCTCAAAACACTCAATCGTTAGTAAGACCTGAACTGCCATGGGCCGAAACATGCTGATTATCCCATTCTCTTCCAAATGCGGACTCGACTTCCTGAGCCATTGGGAGAGATTGAGCAGGCTAGGACGATATTCCTTGGAGCGCAGGAGGATGAGGGGTGATCTTATAGAGGTGTATAAAATCAGGAGAGGAATACATTGCGTAGTCACAGAGTCTCTTGCCCAGAGTGGGGGAATCGAGAACCAGAGGACATAGGTTTTAGGTGAGGAGGGGAAGATTTAATAGGAACCTAACGTTTTCACTCAAAGGGCAGTGAGTGTATGGAACAAGTTGCCGGAGGAGGTAATTGAGGCAGGTACTATTTCCACTAAACGTTTAGAAACATTGAGACAGATAGATGGATAGGAATATGGGCCAAACGCAGGCAGGTGGGACTGGTGTAGATGGGGCATGTTGGTCGGCGTGGGCAGGTGGGACTGGTGTAGATGGGGCATGTTGGTCGGTGTGGGACTGGTGTAGATGGGGCATGTTGGTCGGCGTGGGCAGGAGTCAACAGCTTCAACTTCCTGGGCGTGCTTGTCTCTGAAGATCTGTCCTGGGCCCGGCACATTGCAATCATAAAGGAAGCTCATCAACATCTCAACTTCCTTAGAAAATTGAGAAGATTCGATGTGTTGCCAAATACTCCGCCAGTCCTCTTCAGGTGTACGGTGGAGAGCACACTGACACTGCATCACGGCCTGGTTCAGGAACGAAGGAGGCTTCAGAGAATGAATGGCAGCCATTGCCCGGTCCATCGCACGCACTGACTTCCCTTCCTTTGAAGGGATCTACCGGAGGTGCTACCTCAAAAATGCTGCCAATATCATCTAAGACCCCCCTCACCACCCTGGCCATGCTCTCATGTCACTACTACCGTTGGGAAGAAGATACAGAAGCTTAAAACCCATGACCACTAGTTTCAAGAGCAGCTTCTTCCCAGCAACTACCAGACTTTTGAACGCTGCACAACATTAACCATTAGATCACCGAATGCGATCTTTAGACTGTGTTTTTATCCGCACGAGGAACTTTGGTCTGGCACTATCATGGCGACCTGGTATTACAGTTATTAATTTATTGCATTATTGATTATTATCTATTACCTGTGTGTTATCGCATTTACGGGCCTGTACAGTTGCAGCAAGGAAGAATGTCGTCGTTCCGTTGCCGATGCACACGACAATTAAACGCTCTTGACTCGTGTTTCAATCTGTGGAGACGTTATCAACGTTTTGCTGGCAGGTGAGGCCAGTGTGAGGAGGATCTTGTAAGCAGGAGAGGACCGTCAGGTGAATGCTTTTCTACATGATGCCTGGATGGTAGGGTGTGTTGCTCCAGTCCAGGAGAGCAGGACGCTTGTCAAGCCAAGGATACCGTTGCCATGGAAGGGCCTGCATAGTTCTCGGAATCGTCTTTATCTATGGAACTGGTGCGCTACAATATCCGCAACGAGCTAGAGGTAAATGGTTCAGTACTACAGAAGGACTGTTCAGAAGCCTCAGCACACAGTGTGTGGCAGAAGCTGTTCCAGAGTCTGGTAGTGCACACATTCAAGCCTCTAAGTCTGGTGGTACGTGCTTTCAAGTTTTGGGCACCGGGCCGGATAGGTTGAGGAGATTGCAGGTAAACTGTACACGTTGTCATTCTGTGAGAACAATGTGTGTCAGTTGGTGTTGTTAACATGCCTTAGGGCTAGTTCTCAGCAGGAGAGCAGAGACCTATGCAAAGTCACTAAAGCCCTCTTAATGCATTCCTCAGCTTTATCAAAGGGGAGGAGATAGTGGAGCCACTATCAATCCTCACTGATTGTTGCTTTGATCAGAAATGCTACTGTTGAGGACTGTCCTCTTAAGGGAGTACTGTGGCGGTTTTTGTTGATGAGAACACACGTTCAATGGAGCGCTGCAGAACATTCATGCTTCATGCCAGAAATTCATGCAAGCGGGAAGCAGATTGTTCTTTAATTTAGTTTAGTTTGGAAATATAGCACGGGAACAGCCCACCGAGTCCGTGCCGACCAGCATAATCTAGCACTATCCTACACACTAGGCACAATTTACAATTTTTACCAAAAGTCAGTTAATCGACAAACCTGTGCGTCTTTGGAGTATGGGAGGAAACTGGAGCACCAGTAGAAAACCCACGCAGGTCACGGGGAGAACGTACAAACTCCGCGCAGACAGCACTCGTAGTCAGGATCGAACCCGGTGTAAAGCAGCAACTCTACCATTGCCCCTTATGACTTGATACACTGCAGCAGGTTTTTTGTAGACTGCCCGCTTCCTTGTACACTTGGCAATGTGCGTGAAAAATCTTTGCTTAAACATTGGGCTGATAAAGCCTACATTTTTACCCTCTCTGGCAATGTTTGGAATCGTGTTCCACTCCCACTCCCTGAACTTGTCTTGCCATAGAGGGAGTACCGAGAAGGTTCACCAGATTGATTCCTGGGATGGCAGGACTTTCATATGAAGAAAGACTGGATAGACTTGGCTTGTACTCGCTGGAATTTAGAAGATTGAGGGGGGATCTTATAGAAACTTACAAAATTCTTAAGGGGTTGGACAGGCTAGATGCAGGAAGATTGTTCCCGATGTTGGGGAAGTCCAGAACAAGGGGTCACAGTTTAAGGATAAGGGGGAAGTCCTTTAGGACCGAGATGAGAACGTTTTTTTTCACACAGAGAATGGTGAATCTGTGGAATTCTCTGCCACAGAAGGTAGTTGAGGCCAGTTCATTGGCTATATTTAAGAGGGAGTTAGATGTGGCCCTTGTGGCTAAAGGGATCCGGGGGTATGGAGAGAAGGCAGGTACGGGATACTGAGCTGGATGATCAGCCATGATCATATTGAATGGGGTCGGTGCAGGCTCGAAGGGCCGAATGGCCTACTCCTGCACCTATTTTCTATGTTTCAGTGTTGGCACCTCACATCACCAGTGAATGATTCACCCCCACTGAAAGCCTTCTCACTCAGTTTCTACGTGCCAGCTTCTGAACTAATGCGTGGAAAGAATAGAACAGGTGGTTCCTTCCAAGTCTGTGCTGCAGGTGAATGAGATGTAAAACGTGCTGCAGAAGCATCCTGACCCGCAAACATCACCTATCAGTGGCACGGCGGTAGAGCTGTTGCCTTACAGCACTTACAGCACCAGAGACCCGGGTTCGATCCCGACAACAGGCGCTGTCTATAACGGAGTGTGCACGTTCCCCGGATAAGGGGGGATCTTATCGAAACATATAAGATTATTAAGGGGTTGGACACGTTAGAGGCAGGAAACATGTTCCCAATGTTGGGGGAGTTCAGAACCAGGGGCCACAGTTTAAGAATAAGGGGTAGGCCATTTAGAACGGAGATGAGGAAAAACCTTTTTAGTCAGAGAGTTGTAAATCTGTGGAATTCTCTGCCTCAGAAGGCAGTGGAGGCCAATTCTCTGAATGCATTCAAGAGAGAGCTAGATAGAGCTCTTAAGGATAGCGGAGTCAGGGGATATGGGGAGAAGGCAGGAACGGGGTACTGATTGAGAATGATCAGCCATGATCACATTGAATGGTGGTGCTGGCTCGAAGGGCCGAATGGCCTCCTCCTGCACCTATTGTCTATTGTGACCTGCGTGGGTTTTCTCCGAGATCTTCGGTTTCCACCCAGACTCCAAAGACATACAGGTGTGTACGTGAATTGGCTTGGTATAAATGTAAAATTGTTCCCAGTGTGTGTAGGACAGTGTTAATGTGTGGGGATCGCTGATTGGTGCGAACTCGAAGGGCCTGTTTCCGCACTGTATATCAAAACTAAACTAAACAGTGTGTTCTCCAGAGATGCTGCCTGATCAGCTGAGTTACTCCGAAGGTAGGCACAAAACGCTGGAGTAACTCAGCGGGTCAGGCAGCATCTCAGGAGAGAAGGAATGGATGACGTTTCGGGTTGAGACCCTTCTTCAGACTCCAGCATTTTGTGTCCCGTTGCGTATGAATCAGTACCTGCAGGTCCTTGTTTCTACGACATTTCTATGTAAAATGTTCCTGAGGAAATAATCAATGGGGACTTGAGTATAAACAGATGTTGGCAGTAACATGCTGCATCACAGTCTTTAAAGAGAAAAAGAAAAATGCTCAGGAAATAGTCAACCATCTTGCGCCTCCAGCCTCGACATCTCTGGCACTCTCCCAACTTATTTCCAAGGCTTCCTCCTGGATGTGGCCGAGGTATTTTAGAAATTAATTTCTTCCCAAAGTGTTGTCCTGCTGCCAACCGTTGTGAGGTAACTGGACAGAGTGGATGCGGAGAGAATGTTTCCGCTAATGGGAGAGTCGAGGACCAGAGGCCATAGCCTCAGAATTGAAGGACGTACCTTTAGAAAGGAGATGAGAATTTATTTAGTCAGAGGGTGGTGAATCTGTGGAATTCTTTGCCACAGATGGCTGTGGAGGCCAAGTCAATGGATATTTATCATATCATATCATATATCTACAGCCGGAAACAGGCCTTTTCGGCCCTCCAAGTCCGTGCCGCCCAGCGATCCCCGCACATTAACACTATCCTACACCCACTAGGGACAATTTTTACATTTACCCAGCCAATTAACCTACATACCCGTACGTCTTTGGAGTGTGGGAGGAAACCGAAGATCTCGGAGAAAACCCACGCAGGTCACGGGGAGAACGTACAAACTCCTTACAGTGCAGCACCCGTAGTCAGGATCGAACCTGTGTCCCCGGCGCTGCATTCGCTGTAAAGCAGCAACTCTACCGCTGCGCTACCGTGCTGCCCTAACGCGGGGATTGACAGATTCTTGATTAGTGTCAGGGGTTACGGGGCGAAGGCAGGAGAATGGGGTCGAGAAGGAAAGATAGATCAGCCATGGTTGAATAACGGAGTAGACTTGATGGGCCGAATGGCTTTATTGTGCTCCTTGAACTTATGAAGTCACACTGCAAAAAAGATGGTGCTGAGTTCATACATGGTTCGTGTACATGTGAGGTAGAGTTACACAAAGAGGCTGCTGAAATAAAGCTGGCAAGAGGGAAGAAGCTGTTCTAAAATCTGGACTTCCAAGCTTTGAAGCTTCTGTGTCTTCTCCAAGCAAGTAGAGGAGAACAGGGGAATGGCCAGGGTGGCAGGCATTGTTGACGATACCACCCGCCTTCCTGACACAATGCACCATGAAGATGGCCTGGATGGAAGGCAGTGCCGAGCCTGCGACGGACTGGGCTGTGTTCACCACAGGTTCAAGCAGGCAGGAGAGGTGCTGTTGCTAGATCAGGCCCATCATAATTCTCTCACTGGCGCAGTTGCTGAAGTTCAAGGGAATCTCCAAGGACATGCCGAACCTTCTCAGACGACTAAGAAAGGAAATACACTGATACGCTTTCTTGATCACAGCATCAGGGTGGAGAGGCCAGGTGAGGTTGCTGGTAAGGTCGCTGCAGAACTTTCACCGTCCGGCGCGGCCTGGAACGTGGCAACTCCAACAGCCTGACCGCGGGAGAAGACGGCAGGGGAAGAGAAAAGACATTCTGGCCTTCCATCACAGTGAGGAGGTGACTGGAGGAGACTCACTGTGATGGATGTTTCTTTTTTGTGTGTTTTGTGTTGGTTGGGGTGGTGTAATTTGCTTATTTTATTGCTCTTATTGTTGGACTGTGGGTGACAAATAAAGATATCCTGAATCCTATCCTGAATCCTGGTCTTAGGCTGTTGCCAGCGAATATGAAGCTGTCCGCCACAGCTTTGTGTTGCCTCGTTGATGAGGTTGGAGTGGTATTTCCCCACCATGCCTGAGGTCAATAACCAACTCTTTCACCTTGCTGCCATTATGACCAAAGATATACTAGAGGAACAAGACCCAAAATCCGTAGTATGTCATGACGCCATTTTAGTAGGCAGAAACTTGCAGAAACATTTTAAAAGAAAAAGAACAAAAATCGGTGAATTGACGGATGAGATATATTCTGCATTTTAATGGTATCATCACACAAACTGTTCCCCCAAAACACTGATTACACTGCGAGAGGCATAACGAGCTGAGGTTTTTGCCTACTAAAATGGCTCCTTTGCGTACTTCTCTTCAGTATAGGCGATTTCAACGGAGTGGTCCATCTTGTTCCTCTGGTATCTCTGATTATGACCTAGGTTATTGTTCTGACACCGTGACACGAGCTTCTCCATCTCTTTCCTGTATTCCATTCCATCGTTGTTCTCGATTCAGCTGATCACAGGGGAGTCATCGGCAGGCTTGAAGATTGAGGTGATACTGTCCGCACAGTTGCGGATGTGCAGTCAGTAGAGCAGGGGTCTACTGAGCACAAGCCCGAAGGAGCACCAGTGTTGAGTGTCAGGGTGCGGAAATGTTACGACCGATTCTAACCAACTGAGGTTTACTGGTCAGCAAGTCCAGAAGACAGTTGCAGACGGAATCCCCAAGGGCAAAGTCCAAGAGTTCAGAGTCGACACAAGGAACGACAGATGCTAGTTTACAACAACAAAAAAAGACACAAAGTGCTGGAGCAACTCGGTGGACCAGGGGGGCATCTCTCGATAACATGGTTAAGGGTCCCGAGCCAAAACATCGCTTGGTCCTGTTCTCCAGAGATGCTGCCTGACCCATTGAATCACTTCGCAGTGCCTTATTCCAGGAGCCTGCAGATGACCTTATTCGGTACAACAGTGTTGAAGACTAGTCAATGCGTAACATCCTGACATCGGTTGTTTGAAAGAAGAGGAACGTCGGGAAAGTGGAATGTTTTTAAAAGTGTGCTGACAAGAGTCCAGGACGTGCATGCTCCTGCTGGGGTGAAGGGCAAGGCAGGGTGGGGGGGGCTGAAGGAAGCTTGGATGATGAGAGAAATTGAGGCTCTGGCCACGAATAAGAAGGAGGCATGGGGCAGGTGTAAGCAGCTGGGATCAAGTGCATCCCTGGAGGAGTTTCAGGAACTGAGCAGCAAGCTAAAAAAGGGAAATCAGGAGGGCAAAAAGGGACCGGAGAAAGCTCTGGCAGATAACGTTAAGGATAATCCCAAGAGATTTTATAAATACATAAAGGGAAAATGGGTAGCCTGAGAGAGAACAGGACCCATAAGATCGTAAGGTCATGTGATAGGTATAGAATTAGGCCATTCAGCCCATCATGTCTACTCCGCCATTCAATCATGGCTGATCTATCTCACCCTCCTAACCCCATTCTCCTGCATTCCCCCCATAACCTCTGACACCCGTACTAATCAAGAATCTATCTATCTCTGCCTTAAATATATCCACTGACTTGGCCTCCACAGCCCTCCGTGGCAAAGAATTCCACAGATTCACCACCCCCTGACCAAAGAAATTCCTCCTCATCTCCTTCCTAAAAGAACATCCTTTAATTCTGAGGCTGTGACCTCTAGTCCTAGACTCTCCCACTGGTGGAAACATCCTCTCCACATCCACTCTGTCCAAGCCTTTCACTATTCTGTACGTTTCAATGAGGTCCCCCCTCATTCTCCTAAACTCCACAGAATATAGGCCCAGAGCCGACAAACGCTCATCATAGGTTAACCTTCTCATTCCCGGGATCATTCTTGTAAACCTCCTCCAGGGCCAGCACATCCTTCCTCAGATATGGTGTCCAAAATTGCTCACAATATTCCAAATGCGGCCTGACCAGCACCTTAGTCAACAATGCCAAACGCGGCCGACCCCTCGGGAGCCAATGCGGTCAACCCTCTGTGTAACTCTAAAGGAAGAAAACGTTGAGCCAGATAGCAGTGTGTCCATGCCCAGAGTGGTCACCACCAGCACTGTCTTCCAGCAACCTCACCACCTTGCTGACAGGGCTGTTCCACAAGGGCAACTAGACTAAAACCGCTTAAGCCGCTGGAAGACTTGTTTTCACCTCTTTACAAACCTCTCCAACTGCCAATTGTGCATGGACACAGAATTAGAATCGTTCCCACGCAGGGTGGAGTGTATATGGAAGGAGCTGCCAGAGGAAGTGTTTGAGGCAGGTACAGTAACAACATGTAAAAGACATTTGGACAGGTATGTGGATAGGGAGAGGTTGAGAGGGGACACAGCTCAAACGCAAGCTAATGGAACCAGCGTAGACGGGCATCACGATCAGCATGCACAGCTTGGGCCAAAGGGCCTGTTTCCATGCTGTAGGTCCCTACTGAATGAAGCCGCATCGAATATTGCAGCTCTGGATGGAAGTCAAGTCAAGGGGCCAGGTATCAAGTATGTGTGATCCCTCAGTCAGTGGTGAGTTGAGAGTCAGGAACCTCCACTATATTCTGCATATTGCAAGGACTAGAAGGCTAGAACAGTGTGTACTGCTTATCCTAACGAGCTCTCAGCTAATTATCAGCGGAGTCTGGTCTGGTGCCCATCAGACAGCCCTACATACCATCAGCTACAACATACCCATGGACTTTAATGTCCACAATCCAATTATTGTCACTAACATTGTTGACTACAGGAGAATTATGCTTTGAAGGGCTTGCTTTGTTATTTCTACATCTATATACTAAAACTCTCGTTTGTTTGTTCCTGAACTACAACCAAAGTGGTACACGATCGCGCGACAATTTTGGGCCCACCTTACTCACCATCGTCCCTTTGGTGCTAATGGAAGAAGTGTCTTTGAAATCGGTGTTATATTTTTTAAGTTTTTCACATTTTAATGTTTCAATCTATCTCCTGGGAGTGGGGGGGGGGGGGGGGGAGTGCTGCACCAATGCAGGAGAGGTTTGGGCTGAACGGGTCCACTTGGTCTAGTATTGAACAAAAATGGCGCGCATAACATGAAATAATCCCTGGTATGAACGAAGGAAAGTGTGGATTGCTGACTTGAGGTTGAACTAATGTATAGGACATCGCATAAATTGCTCACTTTACAATTTTTATAGATAGGGCATATAATGTGCCATTGACACAACTAAGCTGAAGTTTAGAAGGATGAGTGGGTGGGGGGGAACCTCATTGAAACTTACTGAACAGTGAAAGGCCTGGATAGCTTGGTTGTGGGGAGGATGTTTCCACCAACGGTCTAGAATTAGAAGGCACAGCCTCAGAATAAAAGGACGTACCTTTAGAAAGGAGGTGGGGAGGGATTTATTTCGTCAGAAGGTGGCGAATCTGTGGAATTCATTGCCACAGGGGGCTGTGGAGTTCAAATCATTTTATGGCGGAGATTGACAGATACTTGATTGGCAAGGGTTTCAAGGGTTATGGGGAGAAGGCAGGAGAATGGGGTTGAGAGGGAAAGATAAAGCAGCCATGATTAAATGGCACAAGAACACAAGAAAAGAGGAGCAGGAGTAGGCCAACCGGCCCCTCGAGCCTGCTCCGCCATTCAATACGATCATGGCTGATCCTACCCCAACCCCCTTCCCACTATCGCCCTTCTTCCCACCCAAAAGAACCGATGGACCGAATGGCCTACTTTTGTTCCTATGACTTATGACCTTGTGAAGCTAGAATGGTCTCTTACTGTAGTTATGTGAGTGGACAATATGCTGCAAGTCATGTAGGCAATGTTATGAGAATATTGCCAAATCCAGGCCTTATTGATAAGAGTTGACATTTAAGAATTAAAATGATTGCATGTTGGTTAAAGAACTGACTCATTGTTTTGTCGTGTAAGGGAGAGGTCCGGTGAAAGTGTTTTGCCCCCCTCAGAATGGAACTGAAGATGCCCTTCGTTCGACCTCTGCCAACGCCGGTGGTGCAAAACGAACCGGTGAGCCTGTAGGACAATTTGTTAAACTAGTTAACAATGAGCTTATCTTCTCAATAACACACACTGCTCCTTCTTGGTCCACTCTTTAGAAATAAAATCCAATTGAGCTGGAATTTTTAGAATGGTAAGAATTGTTTTCAACTCAGTCAAGATCACAGAATGCATATTAATTTCCCTACTTCCCCTCAATTCGTCAACCTCCCACACCCATTAAAAAAAATTGACATCTAGTACCATGAACTAGTGCTGAATATTTTGATACGGCACTGGTTTGTGTACAGAGTACAGAACTTTATTGTCATTCGGTACAGATACCGAACGAAATTACAGCAGTCACAGAACACAACAAAAAAGAAAAGAACACAGGACACACGACCCCAACACAAACATCCATCACAGTGACTCCAAACACCCCCTCACTATGATGGAAGGCAACAAAACTTCCACTCTCTTCCCCCCACGCCCACGGACAGAGAGCTCGACCCCTACCGAGGCGACCGACACGGGGATGGAAGGCCCCGCGGCCGAGCTGCACCGGGCACTGAAACGTCCCGCGGCTGAGCCGCGCCGGCGATGTTAAGTCCAGCGGCCGAGCCGCGCCGGGCGATGGAAGGCCCCGCGGGCGATGGAAGGCCCCGCGGCCGAGCTGCGCCCCGGGGAAGAGACCTAATAAAAGAAAGGTTTCCCCCACCCCACCACCCCCCGCCCCACCCCCCCCCCCCCCCACACATACACAGCCAAAAACAGAAACAAAAACCATCCCAACACCGACACACAAACAAAAAAAAAGGAAAAAAGACAAACAGACTGCCAGCGAGCCGCAGCCGTTAGGCGCCGCCACACGTGACCCAGTCAAATATGTGAGTGTAAGCCTATCCAAAGAGGCATGCATGGTGGTGCAGCGGTAGAGATGCTGCCCCACAGCACCAGAGACCTGGGCTTGACCCTGACCACTGGTGCTTGGCTGTACGGAGTTTGTACGCTCCTCTCCATGAGCTGTGTGGGTTTTCTCCTGGTGCTACAGTTTCCTCCCCCACTCCAAAGACATACAGGATTGGTGGTTTATTTGGCTTGATAAAATTGTAAATTGTCCCTGGTAGGATCGTGCTAGTACGGGGTGATCGCTGATCGGTGCGGGCTGAAGGGCCTGTTTCCCCGCTGTGTCTCTAAACTAAATTAAACTAAAGCAATTTGTTTACGACACATGCGATCCAATGTAAACATATGTTTGTTCATGGCCCTTCTTTAGTTTCATTTTTCATGAGGTATAAATGTATGGGAATGTTCTCTTCTGCATTTTAATTGCACTATTGTTGTTAGAATGCATTTGGGGAACTAGTTGTGCAATGGAAGCATTTTAACGGCTGAGGCTCATTCTGTCTTGTTCCCAGAAATTAAGTTAGCCTGGGGCAGACATTGTGTATGGTAACCTTCCTTTACTAATATCGCAGTCACGGAGGGGCTGGGTATTTGGGCATCATTATTAAAGGTTTTAACCTTTATAGATTGCACTTGGCCTGACAAGGAAAGGAAGGGGCGTGGCACGGTGGCACAGCGATCCCTGCACACCCACACTTCCCTACACACACTAGGGACAATTTACAATTATACCAAGCCAATTAAACTACAAACCTGTACGGCTTTGGAGTGTGGGAGCAAACCGGAGATCCCGGAGTAAACCCAAGCAAGTCACGGGGAGAACGCACAAACGCCCCACAGACAAGCACCTGTAGTCGGGATCGAACTCGGGTCTCTGGCGTTGCAAGGCAGCAACTCTACCGCTGCGTCTCCGTGTCCAACTGTCCTTAGCATGGGTTCTGATGAGGCTCCATGAATCTAAACTTATCAATGCTGCTGGACCTTCAGTACAGTGTATTTTGATACTGGAATTACACCTCAGATTGCAAACATACACGTTATTTTTTTTCTTTTAATTATCTACAGCAAGTTCCTTACATTTAAATGTGTATAAAATTAAATGGAGCATTTAGCTAACTTCAAGTGATTTATTAAAAAAAAAAATGTTGCTATATTTGAGTCTGAAGTTTAATAGTCTAATTGCAAATTCATGTTGGGTGCAGATGGGAGATTTGTTTATGTCTTTCAATAATCTGTGTTGCTGGTAATATTCTACAGCTCCTGCCACATGAGAAATTGATGCACAGTAACAGAACAGCAACCCCTTGCAATCGTGCTCAGGTGTTTAAAAGTTTAAAGGAATATCAATTGGAGAGAAGAATTTGCTCCTGTCTCAGTGGACCTGAAGAAAAAGTAAAGATGTGATTCTCACCTGAATTGCATGGAACAACGGGATTTTCATCCAGGAAAGCATTTTCCCCTATTAAATATAATTAGTATTGCACTTAATTGTAACAGTCTGAGATCACCAGCTACCTGGCTAATTGCAGGAATTAATAAAAAATCTTCACAGATCTGTAGGTGACAAGGTTTAACTTGCTGAACAGTGACCCTATTTCTGTTCTTAGTTTAGTTTAGTTTCGAGATACAACGCGGACACGAGGCCCTTCGGCCCACCGAGTCCGCACCGACCAGCGATCCCCACACACTAACACTATCCTAACACACACACACTAGGGACAATTTACAATTATACCAAGGCAAAGGTAAACTGATATGAATTAACCTTCAAACCTTCAAAACGTCTTTGGAGTGTGGGAGGAAACCGAAGATCTCGGTGAAAACCCTCGCAGGTCACGGGGAGAACGTACAAACTCCGTACAGACAGCACCGGTAGTCAGGATCGAACCCGGGTCTCTGACGAGAAGGAGATAGCAACAAAATGTTATATAGACAAATATGAAGCCATCCACTGGTGGAGAAAAATAGAAAGCTTTATTTTGATTTGTGAGAGATTGATGTTGTTGGTATTCAGAGTAAACTGAGTTTACTTGTAGTCATGGAGTCATAGAATCATACAGTGTGGAAACAGGTCCTTTGGCCCAACTTGCCCACACCGGCCAACATGTCCCAGCTACACCAGTCCCACCTGCCTGCGCTTGGTCGAAATCCCTCCAAACCTGTCCTATCCACGTACCTGTCTAACTGTTTCTTGAACGATGGGATAGTCTAATCAATTCAAGTTACCATTCAGGTATGGCAAGTAATTATATAGGCTAATGGTAAATTTGTCCTTATTTCAAGAGAATACATTCTGTCTCATTTCTCTTATTTTTATCTTACTGTATATCTGTTTTGAAGTTTATCATGTTTTAAGATTTGCACTGATTTCAGTCTGAAGAAGGGTGTCGACCCGAAACGTCACCCATTCCTTCTCTCCAGAGATGCTGCCTGTCTCGCTGAGTTACTCCAGCATTTTGTGTGTATCTCCAGTTTAAACCAGCATCTGCAGTTCCTTCCTACACATTTCTCCAATATTATTCTTCGCTGGTCACTGATGGATATTTACAAATGTTATTAATGTTGGCAATGTTCATACATTTATACAATAAAAAAATATTTGAATGTGGTATGTAGTGTGGCAAAACAAGTTTCTATTGCGCAAGTGATCATTGGTCAGCATGGACTTGGTGGGCCGAAGGGCCTGTTTCCACACCGTGTCTCTAAACTGAACTAAAGTGGGAGGATAGGATTGTTTTCCATGCAGATGATATCTCTCTCAATATTCAAATGAGCCATTTCTTGCAAAACCATCATTACATTTTAAATTTTCATCACACTTTTCACCACATTGCCACATGTAAGGGGTTTCTGCGCCGAGCTTTCGCCCGACCTAAGGTCCCCGTGCCTTGCTCTGATCCCTTGACCAGGCCGCGCACACTGGTTCCCCGTGAGTGGTTCGACCCACTCACCCCTTACGGTTCTAGACACAGGACTTAGATGCAGGAGCTCTTATAGTGCAGAAAAATTCAACCAGACCAGATTTGAAAAACCAGGGTTTAAATGAAAAAGGCTTTTATTTAGCGCTTGGGACTATTGTCCATGAATATTTATACATTGCTATATGACATACCTATTAAACACGTACCGAATCACACGAATACTTATAACTATGAATCATTAAACACACACAGTTCCACAGGACATATACCCGAATACCCTTTTCGCTGAATTCTTAAAACACACAGTTCCACAAGACATATACACGAATACCTTTTTACTTATGAATTCTTAAACACACAGTTCTACAAGACATATACACGACTGTAAGATGGGGAACGTACGACGCATCGCAACATTGACCAACACATATTTTAATACACACCCAACGTTTATTCACAACCACCCTCCTCCCCTCTACACTAAACTATGTCCAGGATATGTAGGATTTGGAGTACATGCTCACCATGGGGCTATTACTGGGGTTACTGGCTGTTCGTTTTGCAGTATTTCTCCTCGTGTTGCGTGCCTGTTCCTCTCCCTTGCATCCGTTCTTCTTGCCTGTCGTTTCTTCCTCCTGCATTCGTTTGACTTCCTTCTGACTCTCTTCTTGACTTCAGTTGACTTAACTTTTTCACCCAAAAGTAGTGGCCAGTTATACTGTTTCTGACCCGTCCTATCTCCCGCCAGATCTTGGAATCTCTTTGTTCAAAAAGATATGTATGAGTTTTCTTCTGATCTGCGCTTATGTTCGGGGATACCGGGGATGGCCAGAAGGTGTAAATTGGTATTTCGTTGTGAGGTGATGGGTGTTAACTGGTTTCCCATCACCTACCAGGTAGTTTTCTATGGGCTATTGTGCCCCCTCACCGAGATGAACTGTTTAGGTCGGCTTGGGGCATTGTGAGTATGCTGATGTCAGCGCCCCAGTGTCTGGACTCCGACCTGGTTTCGTAGGTTTCTGCATGGCCAATACCCATCCTTTGTTCTGGCCGTGGCTTTGCAGAAACCTAGAGACTGGGCTGTAAGGTTTTTACTTTTTGTGGCTGGTCACGAGGTCCTGCGGCCATTTTAGGACCCACGGATTGTGACATCCTTTGTTAATCTGACCGCAGCCTTTCTCCGCTATCAGCCCCAGTCTCCCGTTTAAAATGTCCAAACTGCAGCTCTTTGGTTTGGTGTTGCTTTCCAAATGAGGGAAAACTTCTCAAATCTTACACACATTAGGTTTAGAGATACAGCGTGGAAACAGGCCTTTCGGCCCACCGAGCAAGCCCACGCCAACCATCAATTACCCGTATTATATGTCATCCCACTTTCAACATCCTACATAACAGGGGCAATTTACAGAAGCCGATTAACCTACACATCCGCGTGTCATTGGAGCGTGGGAGGAAACTGGAGCGCCTGGAGAAAACCCACGCAGTCACAGGGAGCACGTACAAACTCTGTACAAATATGCACCCGAAGTCACGATCGAACCCAGGTCTCTGGCGCTGTGAGGCGGCAACTCTACTGCTGCACCACAGTGCTACCCTAATAGTCCTTCCGGAACAATCCTGCTTTCCTGAAACAGCACCAGGTAAGGAACCCACTGGGTAATTCTCTCCCCTGCAGGTCAAAAGTTTTGCAGATGTTGGAATTGTAAGACACAAACAAAGTGCTGGAACGATTCAGCAACATCTGGTACAGTCCAAGAAAGAGTTAGCATTTCAGGTCAAAGACTCGTTGCCAATCTTCTACTTACTCATTGTCCTTTGACCACTATCCACCACCAAACTAAGGCATGTTTAGTTTATTGCCTGATGCACATGTTCGGAGTAATGAAAGATTCTGCTTGCAAGCAGGCACATAGACAGCACACAAAAATATAAATTATATGTAAATCGCGCATAAAAGGTTTTTTTAAAAATGACGGCAAAAACGAAAAAGCAAAGCATTACTGCAAAGCATAATTAGAATTTGATCCGAAACATCACCCATTCCTCTCCAGAGATGCTGCCTGTCCTGCTGAGTTACTCCAGCATTTTGAGTCTATCTTCGGTTTAAACCAGTTCCTTCCTACACGTGATAGAGATGGAATATCCATTAACATTCGTTTCACAGTCCAAGACATCTTTTTGTGTTTTTATCTGGGATTTTTTTTTTAGCTTAGTTTTATTATTGTCGCATGTGAAAAGCTTTTGTTTCCAGTCAAAGAAAATACTTTAGGTGAATACAATCAAGCTGTCCACAGTGTACAGTTGTACAGGGCCCTTGTGAGACCACACCTGGAGTATTGTGTGCAGTTTTGGTCTCCAAATTTGAGGATGCACATTCTTGCTATTGAGGGAGTGCAGCGTAGGTTCACGAGGTTAATTCCCGGGTTGGTGGGACTGTCATATGTTGAAAGAATGGAGCGACTGGGCCTGTATACACTGGAATTTAGAAGGATGAGAGGGGATCTTATTGAAACATAAGATTATTAAGGGATTGGACACGCTAGAGGCAGGAAACATGTTTCCAATGTTGGGGAAGTCCAGAACCAGGGGGCACAGTTTAAGAATAAGGGGTAGGCCATTTAGAACGGAGATGAGGAAAAACATTTTCACGCAAAGAGTTGTGAATCTGTGGAATTCTCTGTTTCAGAAGGCAGTGGAGGCCAATTCTTTGGATGCTTTCAAGAGAGAGCTGGATAGAGCTCTTAAAGATAGTGGAGTCAAGGGATATGGGGAGAAGGCAGGAACGGGGTACTGATTGTGGATGATCAGCCATGATCACAGTGAATGACGGTGCTGGCTCGAAGGGCCGAATGGCCTACTCCTGCGCCTATTGTCTATTGATAAAGTGTACATACAGCATTTAGTGCAAGATATAACATGGCAAGATGGCCGCCTGCATATTGGATGAACCATAGCATTTGACCGCATTGGAGCAGAGTGTAGGTAGGAAGGTGGGCGGGAGATCACAGTTGGGTGCAGGAAGGGAGGGAGGTGGTGATGAGGAGGAATCTCTTTAGTCAGAGGGCGGTGAATCTGTGGATTTCTTTGCCACAAAAGGCTGTGGAGGACGTCAATGGATATTTGTAAGGCAGATTCTTGATCAGTACGGGGTGTCGGAGGTCATGGGGCGAAGGCAGGAGAATGGGGTTGGGAGGGAGAGATAGATCAGCCATGATTGAATGGCGGAGTAGACTTGATGGGCCGAATGGCCTAATTCTGTCCCCTAACACTTATGACCTTATGAACTAAAGTTTCTACAGTGCACCAAACAACCCCATTGAATGAATGCATGAATGAATGAATGAATGAATACTGTGTCAGCTTTATTCAGGTCACAGTACTTCACATAAAAACAGCAGCGAGATCTCTTTCACCTCACTCAGTTACTCGAGCTGACATCCTGCTTAGCAACACACACAACCTGGTTTTAATCAGAGGCTAAGATGGTTGACATGCTGCACACACAAAAACAATTGATCACGGCACATCTGGAGCTTCTGTGCACTCCATTATCTGACTCTCCACATTACTATCCCAATGGGAACCCCTTCAACGTTAAACCCGAGACGTCCATCATAACATAAGGCTGCATTTAATGGTAGCACTTTGCATGCATTCATCGCTTCCTTTCAAATACAAAACACTGCAAAATATATTTTTCTTCTTCTCCTTGCGTTTGAGGCAGCAGAGGTTATGTAACGCCCTCCAGGCGCTGTAGCCAGTGCAATGTGCTGTTGTCGAGGGCCGTGAGGTCTACCCCTCCACCAGGGGGGCGGAGGACAATGCGGTCGAACATGACGTGCCGCGCTGTTTGCTGGTCTGCTCCACACACGCAGGCTGCCGATGGACGCAACCCCCAACGATGCACGTTGGCGTAGAACCGGCCGACCCCTGTGCGGAGCCGGTTCAGGGCGACCCACTCTTTGCGGGGCGTGTCCGAGCCGGGTGGGGCTGTGGTGTTCGGTGCGACAGTGAACTGAGGAGGTGGCGATGTCTGTTCCCAGCTGGTTCTCCATGCTCCTAGTATGTTGAAACCGGAGCCACAGAGGGTCGCTGCATGACGGGAGAAAGGGTGACGAGACGACAGGCGTTGAGGTCCCAGTTGCTGTGAATCCTGGGCGAGGTGGTGCAGAGGATGTTTGGCGTCTGATGGGGCCTTGCACACCAGCCTATGAGTGAAGAACTCTCTGCGAAGCTTGGCGGGTGCGATACCTGCGAGCACCGGCAGGAGATCCGTCGGAGTAGGGCGTAGGCAGCCAGTGATGATCCGCATGGTGTCGTTGAGGGTGGCGTCTAGCTTGCTGGTATGACCGATGCGGCACCATGCTGGGGCGGCCGTACTCAGCGGCGCTGTACATGAGTGCAAGAGCATTGGTTCCAAGAGTAGATGTCCTGGCGCCCCATGACGATCCGGCCAAACAACGCAGGAGGTTGTTCCGTGCCGAGACTTTAGCACAGAGAGCTTCAAGGTGTTGCTTGTAGGTCAGCTGCCGATCTAGTTTCACCCCGAGGTATGTAGGAAATGGGTTGTTCTCAACTGAAATGTGGAAAAGCTCAGGGTCCTAATAACATCCCCCCCTGAATTCCTGAAACACTGCGGTCCTAAATGCCCGGCCTGGCTCCGTGAGTTTTACTCCTCTTGCCTCATTGGTCAGTCCATTCCGAAGATCTGGCGGAAAGCCACCGTCATTGCGCCACCAAAACCAAACAAGCCTGCGGGACGACCCAAGGAACTATCGGCCCATCTCACTCCTCTGTGTCCCGTACGGCCCGGCTCCATCCAATCGTCGACCCTCAACTACCCGCTGAACAAGCCGGATTTCGGCGTGGATGCTGCACCACCCACCAAATAGTCAAGCTGACCAATGACATCGAAGACAGTTTTGAAAAGGGTCACAAGTGTAGAACTCTAAGTATCTCTGCAGAGAAGGAATGGGTGACGTTTCGACCAGAAACGTCACCCATTCCTTCTCTCCAGAGATGCTGCCTGTCCCGCTGAGTTACTCCAGCATTATTGTGTCTATCATCAACATTTTATGTTGTGGTTTGGATCTTGGAACCAGCTTCAACTGCAAGCCAGAAATGCTATTGCTTGATGCCTAAGTTTCACACCGAGTAAAATGACCTGATTTATGTTCAGTCCAGATCCAAATGTCTGTTCTGTGAAACAGCAAGCAATAGACAATAGACAATGGACAATAGGTGCAGGAGGAGGCCATTCGGCCCTTCGAGCCAGCACCACCATTCAATGTGATCATGGCTGATCATTCTCAATCAGTACCCCGTTCCTGCCTTCTCCCCATACCCCCTGACTCCGCTATCCTTAAGAGCTCTATCTAGCTCTCTCTTGAATGCATTCAGAGAATTGGCCTCCACTGCCTTCTGAGGCAGAGAATTCCACAGATTTACAACTCTCTGACTGAAAACGTTTTTCCTCATCTCAGTTCTAAATGGCCGACCCCTTATTCTTAAACTGTGGCCCCTGGTTCTGGATTCCCCCAACATTGGGAACATGTTTCCTGCCTCTAACGCGTCCAACCCCTTAATAATCTTATATGTTTCGATAAGAACCCCTCTCATCCTTCTAAATTCCAGTGTATACAAGCCTAGCCACTCCAGTCTTTCAACGTATGACAGTCCCGTGAATCAGTTGTGGATTGAGAAATGCTGGAGCAATTATCCAGGATGGATTCTTGGAGAAGAGAGGGTGAGACCCTGAGAAGGTGGCGTCGGCCACCAGAGGGCGCCCAGCATCAATATTTGATCAGCACCACTGCAGAGAACCGGAACTCATTTCTTCAGATGCAGATCAAAACATATTTAATCACCTAAACAAGTATGTTTCCACGTTGCAAATTTTCTCCTCTGCTCTCTGAACATTGAGTGCTCGCTGCGTTTCCACAGATGTTGGTGCCTCCAAACCACCACTCAGTGTTCTCCCACTAACTGGATGCAGGTGTGACTGGGATTGAGATAAGACTTATCCTTGCAAGTGACAAGTGTAGGAAACCTTTAGGCATGGAAACCTGAGACCGTTTATCTCTTTTTTTTTCTCTAACCCAAAAGCGCTGAGGATGACTAATGCGTTATTTTAACTTGCCCCAAACTCAGATTAGTTATTTGACCGATCAGCACATCAACAGATTAGTTAGCGGGACTCTTCCCTCTTGGTCTCATTGCTGCCTCCAGCCCCCCAAAACACACCATGACACATGCACTCTTTAATTTCTGATCTTTCCAGTATTCCTGATTTCAATCCAACATTTATGGATGTGCCTTTAAAGGTAGCCTGGCCTGGATAGAGTGGATGTGGAGAGGATGTTTCCAATAGTGGGAGAGTCTCGGACCAGAGTCTCGGACCTGAGAATTAAACGACGTACCTTTAAGAGGGAGAAGAGGAGGAATTTCTTTAGACAGAGGGTGGTGAATCTGTGGAATTCATTGCCACAGGCAGCTGTGGAGGCCAAGTCAATGGATATTTTAAAGGCAGAGATAGATTCTTGATTAGTACAGGTGTCAGGGGTTGCGGGGAGAACGGGGTTAGGAGGGAGAGATATATCAGCCTGATTGAATGGTGGAGTAGACTTGATGGGCTGAATGGCTTAATTCTCCTCCCACCACTTACGATCTTATGACTCCTTAAATAATGATCTTTCCAGTATCCCCGATTTTAATCCAACATTAATGGATGTACCTTAAACGTTATAATTCAAGGCCCAAGCACTTTTGCATCCCCATCCCTCTTTATAGTTTAGTTTAGAGATGCAGCGCAGAAACAGGCCCTTCGGCCCACCGAGTCCGCGCCGACCAGCGATCCCCGCACGCTAGCACTATCCTACACACACTCAGGACACTTTACAATTTTTACCGAGCCAATCGACCTCCGAAAAACCTTTACTTCTTTGGAGTGTGGGAGGAAACCTTAGATCCCGGAGACATTTCAAGCTGGTCGCGGGGAGAACGTACAAACTCCATACGGACAGCACCTGTAGTCAGGATCGAACCCTGGTCTCTGGCACTGTCAGGCAGCAGCTCTACCGCTGTGCCACCTTGCTAAACATGCAATACATTGACCACTTTGGTCAAGATTTGTGCACATTCTTATACCTTGGGACATTTACAGCCTTCAGTGTTAGTACGCGAATAAGAGTTACAGTTGCTGTTGAAATGGATTTCTCCTGTTCAACAATAAATCTGGCAATACCTTATGCAAAATAATAGACTCTGGATACAACGCATACAATTTCATATAATGGGCAGGTTGGGCGTAACTTTTCAATTAGTCATAGTAGGCTAATTTGCAATTACCATTGTGTGGAATTGTAATAGTATGATTCACTGGTACATTTTGATGCAGTACATTGTTAATTAAAGTTCCGTTAAGCAATGGACAAAAGCAATAATTTGGATTAAACAAGATTGTACTTGAGAATGTTCCTGTAATTTGAATTTAAATCATGCAACATTATGAAGTAAATAACTTTAAATTAACAGGGCGATCACGGTGGCACAGCGGTAGAGTTGCTGCCTTACGACTACGGGTGCTGTCTGTATAGAGTTTGCACGTTCTCCCCGTGACCCACGTGGGTTTTCTCCGGGATCTTCGGTTTCGTCCCACACTCCAAATGCCCACAGGTTTGTAGGTTAATTGGCTTGGTATAAGGGTAAACATGTCCCTAGTGTGTAGGATAGTGTTAATGCTTGGGGATTACTGGTCAGCACGGACTCGGCGGGTCGAAGGGCCTGTTTCCGTGCTGTCTCTCTGAAACTAAAAAACTAAAAACCAAAACTAATGTAATACTTTTACTGAACAATGTGCAAAAGAGAAATATCACTGTAGCTCGGCACATGTGACAATAAGGTACCATTGAAGCATTGAACCGTTAAAACATTCCATCCGAACCAGGAATGGAATAAAGAGGCATTAATCTTTAATAGATTTCTCTTTGTTTCGCCTGAATAGGATCTTTGAAATGTCCGACTTGCAAGTATTTGTGCGCACGTATTTATTTGATGATCAATAACAATGTGACTCTGGCTCTTGTACAAAAAAGCATTATTTTTATGTGCAAGAGCAGAGACTGGGGCATCTGTGTTTCTCCTCGATAACCTACATTTAAAAACAGCACATTTTCATATGTTGGCCAGTCCCCCTGGCTGGCTCTGTTGGTTCACTTTATATATCCTTGATTAAAGCAAATCAAATATCATTAGGTTTTGGAGAGAGGAAACATAAAAAAAGTCACACAATCCACTCATTTAAACCAGGGCATGTGTTTCGTATCTTGCTGCAACATAAACATCAGGCAGCCTTTCTATCTGGAAGAATTAAGTGCTTTTAATTTTAGTTGCCCAAACCAATGGCATTTTTATAACGGTTAAGTACAAGTCCTGACTTTATTAGCCGCACAACATTGAACAACAAGTTTAGTTTTGTTTAGAGATATAGCGTGCGAATAGGCCCTTCGGCCCACTGAGTCCATGCCGACAAATGATCACACTTACACTAGTTCTATCCGACACACTAAGGACAATTTACATTAGACAACTAACCTGCACGTCTTTGGAGTGTGGGAGGAAAACAGAGCACCCATCCAAGTTGATCAATGGACAATAGACAATAGACAATAGACAATAGGTGCAGGAGTAGGCCATTCAGCCCTTCGAGCCAGCACCGCCATTCAATGCGATCATGGCTGATCACTCTCAATCAGTACCCCGTTCCTGCCTTCTCCCCATACCCCCTCACTCCGCTATCCTTAAGAGCTCTATCCAGCTCTCTCTTGAAAGCATCCAACGAACTGGCCTCCACTGCCTTCTGAGGCAGAGAATTCCACACCTTCACTACCCTCTGACTGAAAAAGTTCTTCCTCATCTCCGTTCTAAATGGCCTACCCCTTATTCTTAAACTGTGGCCCCTTGTTCTGAGTGAATGTTTAGTTCAGTTTAGTTCAGAGATACAGTGTGGAAAACAGGCCCTTCAGCCCACTGAGTCTGTGCTGACCACCCATACACCAGTTCTATCCTACACACTAGGGGCAATTTACTGAAGCCAATAAACCTACAAACCTGCACGTCTTTGGAGTGTGTTAAAAAAAAAATGGAGAAAACACACGCGGTCACAGGGGAGAGCGTACAAACTCCGTGTCGACAGCACCCGTGGTCAGGATTTAACCCGGGTCTCTGCCGCGGTAAGGCAGCAACTCTACCGCTGCGCCACCGTGATTACTATCATTTGAACGCGGGATGTTTTACAACAATGATGAAACAGGAAATGGCCGCGAAGATCTCATCCATCTTTGGAATAAAAAGTGGAACAAAACACTAATATCCTTTCTCTGTATGTTGTGAGAATTATGTTCTCTACGTGTGCAATGAATACCAGCAGTTCTTCCAAGGCCATCCTGTTATTGTCCTATGGAGGGTTGTGTGAAAGAACTTTGGAAAGAGGCAGCGTTTTGGGTCAGGATCCAGGTGGACTGGGACCAGGTTCAAGGCAGAAGGTCTCATGTCCCCAGCTTGGGAAAATCTAAAACTGTCCCTAGTGTGTCTCAGTTTTCTGGTTACTCGAATTGTTTAGATTCACCCAGAGAGTTGTGAATCCGTGGAATTCTCTGCCACAGAAGGCAGTGGTGGCCAATTCAAGAGAGAGTTAGATTTAGCTCTTAGGGCTAAAGGAATCAAGGGATATGGGGGAGAAAGCAGGAACGGGGTACCGATTTTGGATGATCAACCATGTTCGTATTGAATGGGGGTGCTGGCTCGAAGGGCTGAATGGCCTACTCCTGCACCTACTTTCCATGTTTCTATTTCCACTTACTCTGTTACCTGCTCCAATGGGGACCAGAAGGGTCCAGAGATGCAGTCTGACCCGCTGAGTTACTCCACCTTTTTGTGTCTATTTTCTATTTAAACTTGCATCTGCAGTTCCTTCCTTCCTTTCTTTTCCTTTATTTTCCCTCTCGTTTATTACATAGTTTACAGTGTACTATGTTTACATACTCTGTTGTCTTCTTTCTGCTGCAGTTTAAGAATAAGCGGTAGGCCATTTAGAACTGAGATGAGGAAAAACTTTTTCAGTCAGAGAGTTGTGAATCTGTGGAATTCTCCGCCTCAGAAGGCAGTGGAGGCCAATTCTCTGAATGCATCCAAGAGAGAGCTAGATAGAGCTCTTAAGGATAGCGGAGTCAGGGGGTATGGGGAGAAGGCAGGAACGGGGTACTGATTGAGAATGATCAGCAATGATCACATTGAATGGCGGTGCTGGCTCGAAGGGCTGAATGGCCTCCTCCTGCACCTATTGTCTATTGTCTATTGTCTATTGTAAGAATGCCCTTGTTCTATCTGGGACATATGACATTAAAACACTCTAGACTCTTGACTCTTGACTACACATTGGCCCCTAAGGCAGGTTTCTTGCCAGTACTAATTTTACACTGAACAAGTTGATGTGAGGTCTTCTGTAATTCATATCTACACTGGAGAGAAATACTAATTAGAGCACAAATTGCATTTACATTGCGCTGTTCATCCCAGCAGTGTCGAAGTGGCCTTACTTGATGAGGGCAACAAACATTCCACACATATCAGAAAATGCCAAGAAGCAGCTAGCAAGTGAGACAAAATGTGTAGGAAATGAACTGCAAATGCTGGTTTAGTCTGAAGAAGGGTCTCGACCCGAAACGTCACCCATTCGCTGCCTGTTCTGCTGAGTTACTCCAGCATTTTTTGTCTATCTTCGGTTTAAACCAGCATCTGCAGTTCCTTCATATCGGTGTATGTGTGTATTTTCATACACTGAACTTTTATTTCTCGTTTATTATATTGTTAACAGTGCGCTATGTTTAGGTATCCTGTTGTGCTGCTCCAAAGAATTTCTTTGTTCTATCTGGGACATATGACAATAAAAACACACTTGACTATTGGCTATACAGCTCGTCTCCATTGGTGTGCGGGGAATCGCTGGTCGGTGCGGACTCGGTGGGCCGAAGGGCCTGTTTCTGTGCTGTATCTCTAAACTAAACCAAACTAAAATAATGTGCAGGAAAGAACTGCAGATGCTGCTTTAAATCGAAGGTAGACAAAACATGCTGGAGCGACTCAGCGGGTCAGGCAGCATCTCTGGAGCGACTCAGCGGGTCAGGCAGCATCTCTGGAGCGACTCAGCGGGTCAGGCAGCATCTCTGGAGCGACTCAGCGGGTCAGGCAGCATCTCTGGAGCGACTCAGCGGGTCAGGCAGCATCTCTGGAGCGACTCAGCGGGTCAGGCAGCATCTCTGGAGCGAAGGAATCGGTGACGTTTCGGGTCGAGACCCTTCTCTTCAGACGCTCTTAGCTCTCTTGACCCTTGACACCTGGAGTACTGTGCACAGTTTTTGTCTCAGTATTTAAGGAATGATGTGTTTGTAGCGGAGGCAGTGGAAGACTCAGCCAGCCCCTCCCCCTGTAATTTATTCAACGACATTCAAGGCGTGAACCTTTGTTTTATTTCAAACAGCTCGTAAAAATTCTTCGAAAGGCCACCTAGCGGACGTGTGCCCAGGAAAGATATAGTTATCCTGACCTCAGCACTTGCATTGTTCATACCTTGGGATGTACAGAAATGACCTTCCTCCGTCATTATCTATCTTCCTCTCGGTGTTTTGACAGAATCGCCATGCACGGTGTTTGTCTCCATGTCTCTTGGGAAAGCTGATAAGGAATGTAATCGAGGCAGTCTGTTCTTCCTGCGATCCTCCCAGCGTGCCACTGTATTTAGCACCTCTGATGGCATGCAGACTTCTGACTTCACTTTAGACATTTAGAGAAACAGCGTGGAAACGGGCCCTTCGGCCCACGGGGTCCGTGCCGACCAGCGACCCCCCGACACTAGCACTATCCTGCACACGCACTGGGGACAATCAACAATTTGTCTGTACGGAGTTTGTACGTTCTCCCCGTGGTCTGCGTGGGTTTTCTCCAAGATTTTAGATTTAGAGACACAGCGCGGAAACAGGCCCTTCGGCCCACCGGGTCCGCGCCGCCCAGCGATCCCCGCACACTAACACTATCCTACACACACTAGGGACAATTTTTACATTTTACCCAGTCAATTAACCTACATACCTGTACGTCTTTGGAGTGTGGGAGGAAACCGAAGATCTCGGAGAAACCCCCCTCCCCAGGTCATGGGGAGAACGTACAAACTCCGTACAGACAGCACCCGTAGTCAGGATCGAACCTGAATCTCAGGCGCTGCATTCGCTGTAAGGCAGCAACTCTACCGCTGCGCCACCGTGCCGCCCTTCGGTTTCCTCCCACACTCCAAAGACGTACAGGTTTGTAGGTTAATTGGCTTGGTAAAAGTGCAAAGGACACAGGCGGAAGGACACTATTAATAGTTGTGTTTTATTGATTGGGTTCAGGAAAGGAACTTCATGTTACTGAATGATGAGACTGTGTGAGACAGAGTGAGTGATAGCCGATAGAACGGTTGAACCTGGAAGCAAAATGGAAGTGGCTAAACAGGACGTAAACAAGGCCTTTTCTGTTTCACTGAATGCTGGCCCAGATTTTGCACTCCCATTCTCAGTATAATCATTTACCCTAGCTCTAGATTACCCCCCCCCCCCCCACTACACTGGAAACCTGGTGACTTTTGTGTACTGCATCAGTAATCTACTATTCTTACATTTAGTTTAATTTAGTTTTGTTCCACTGAGTTCAGTTTAGTTTAGATATAGAGTGTGGAAACAGGCCTTTCGGCCCACCAAGTCCATGTGAACCATCCATCACCCGCACACTGGTTCTAGGGTTGCCAACTGTCCCGTATTAACCAGGGCATCCCATATATTGGGCTAAATTGGATTGTCCCATAAAGGACCGCCCTTGTCCTGTATTAGGCCCAGGAGGCACTGTAGGCCCGGACACAGTAGGCCCGGGGGCCGCTGAAGGCCCGGACAATGTAGGCCTGGAGGCCCGGGCGCCGCCTGACGGAGGTTGCATAGCAACCCACCTCCTGGCCGGGGCGGCCACCTTTGGTGGAGCGGGAGCACGTGGCCACTGGCTGGGTGAGGTCACGTGGGGCGCGGGGCGGTGATGTCACCTTTTGTCCCTTATTTGGGAGTGAGAAAGTTGGCAACCCTAGTTCTATGTTACCTCACATTCGCATCCTACACACTAGGAGCAATTTACAGAAGCCAATTGACCTCCAAGCGTATAAACTCTGTACAGACAGCACCCACAGTCAGGATCCATCCGAGGACCCTCCAACTCAATCTTCAACTAACAATAAACTGTTGACACTTAGACTGGTGTACAGTCAGAGGCTGAGCTTCAAGTTATTGTAAACTGCTGCTGTAAACTGTTTGGCACAACTGTTGAGGATTTGTAGCTAAATAAAAATTGGTAAAGGTTAATAAAAGGGGTGTCACGGTGGCACAGCGGTAGAGTTGCTGTCTTACAGCGCCAGAGACCCGGGTTCTATCCTGACTAAGGGGGTGTCTGGAACACCCGGAGAAAACCCACGCAGTCACAGGGAGAACGTACAGACTCCGTACAGACAGTACCCGCAGTGAGGATCGAACCCGGGTCTCTGGTGCTGTAAAGCAGCAACTCTACCACTGCCATTAGTTTAACCCAGCATCACATCATGTTGGGCACAGCAGATAATGTGGGCCGAAGGGCCTGCTCCTGTGCTGTACAGCACTATGCTTTATTCCCTGTTGAATCAATTTGTCTTCCTGCAGGGGTGAACGACAGAATATTGGAAAGAATCCCGACAACGTCAGGAAAGGAGAAGTAACAGCAGGAACAAAAAATGCTGTCCATATTTATATACGCTGCATTTCCACACGTCTGTGGATCCAGGATAATCACAGTAATCACAACATTACCCTGAGCCTCACTAGTGTAAGTGCCAATGGTTTAATGGTTCTTTATTGTCACACAAACTGAGGTACAGCTAAATTCGTTTTTTTGCAGACCATTTAGTAAATTATTACCACACAGTAAGTTATCACAATCGCAGAATAAGTACAAAGTGTATAGAAATAGCCCACTGAGACCATGTACAAGAGTCGGTCTCAACCCGAAACGTCAACCATTCCTTCTCCCCAGAGATGCTGCCTGTCCCGCTGAGTTACTCCAGCCTTTTGTGCCTATCTTCGGTTTAAACCAGCATCTGCTGTTCCTTCCTACAGGTATACAAGAGTTGTCAGGTTTTGCCGCCATTTTCAGGAGGTCCAAGCCGCAGCTGGCCATGAAGGCCCGTTGTCATGGCAACGTTGCAGGGTCGGTCTGGCCAAACAAAGTCGTCAGCGTCCTCCACCGCTCTGGGTCGCGTCCAGTCCGTGCGCTCGGTCCCCCCGGCGCGGGCCCCGATCCAGTCGAGCCCCAGGCTGCTGCAGGGCCTACAGCCATCACCTCCAAGCAAGCCCGATGGAGGGGACCGGTCCCCATAAAATCGCTTCCCCATATCCTCCACAGACGCTGCCTGGCCCGTCGAGTTACTCCAGCACGTTGTGTTCTACTCAAGAATTTTTAGCATCTCTTTATTACGGAAACAGCCACAGTCTAGCAGTGTGAAAGTAATATCACGTCTCCGACCAGCCCACAGGACCCTCCCCTGGGCACGGTCACAGAAGCATTCCTTGCAGCCCCCTTTACTACATTATGCCTATTAATCCTAAATTCATAAACAGATTTTCTCTCAGGGAGCCACCCATCCAGCTGTTTACGTTCACAGGAAGCTCTTTTGTGGAGAGAAAAAAGCAAATGAAAAACATTTCACAATTCCCAAAGAAATGTGTTGTGAAATTCAGTAATGCGGTGGCTTGAATTTATCACCCACCTACTCTGGTGTACGTGTACCAAGGAGCTCGGTGCTTACACAGACTGGGATCATTTTCCATTAGGGACGCTGAGAATCAAAATATTTGCCCAAGGGCACTGAAACATGATGATGATCATATGTCAAGGTTGTCAGGCTATTAAAGGTCCAGGAAAATGAGGTTGTTGACAACGTTCCAGGATGGTCCGACACTAATCTTCTCTCTGTCGTTAAGAAGGCTTGGAGCCAGAGAGTACTGACTGAGAGTGGCACCATCTAACTCCCCCACCTCTCCACCATCAGTTACCTAACTGAGATTGTTGAGCATTTGCTTCCATTCCTGTCCATCCAAATCCAAATGCCTTCAGAGAGTCCATCGCACTGCCTTATAGACAATAGGTGCAGGAGGAGGCCATTCAGCCCTTCGAGCCAGCACCGCCATTCAATGTGATCATGGCTGATCATTCTCAATCAGTACCCCGTTCCTGCCTTCTCCCCATACCCACTGACTCCGCTATCCTTAAGAGCTCTATCTAGCTCTCTCTTGAATGCATTCAGAGAATTGGCCTCCACTGCCCTCTGAGGCAGAGAATTCCACAGATTCACAACTCTCTGACTGAAAAAGTTTTTCCTCATCTCGGTTCTCTCAGTTGCGTAGGAAGGAATTGCAAATGCTGCTTTACACCCAAGATGGACACAAAATGTTGGAGTAACTCAGCGGGACAAGGCAGCATCTCCGGAGAGAAGGAATGGGTGAGGTTTCAGGCCAAGACCCTTCTGCAGACCTTCTTCAGACTGAAGAAGGGTCTCGACCCGTAATGTCACCCGTTCCTTCTCTCCGGAGATGCTGCCTGTCCCGCTGAGTTACGCCAGCGTTTTGTGCCCTGTCCTCAATACTATCAATCGTTATTGGAAATAAACCAGGGAGCCAGAATCTCACGTCTTTGAGACAAGGGTAAGGCTGACATTTGTGTTTCAGGTTTCTGGTTACTCTAATCGTTTAGATTTCCACTTACTCTGTTACCTGCTCCTACGGGGAAAAATACAAATGAACAGCACGTTGAAACTTATTGAGGGATTGCTTCACTTATTAACCAGGATTTTAAGTCAACAACTCAGGAATTTACCCAGCTGAGCAGTAAAAAAATCCAACCACCGAACTTCCACCTGGGCCATGGAATGATTCCTGAGTGACTTCCTATAGTAAAGTATCAAATGCAATGGAAATCTTTGCCTTATCCAGCCGGATTCATGACCAACAGTGTAAGGGTTAACTTTGTGCTTCAAGGCACAATATACTGAAGGACCTTCTTCCAGACCCTGATTGTGCTAGAGTACGGGATGATCGCTGGTCAGTGCGGACTCGGTGTGCCGAAGGGCCTGTTTCCACGCTGTATCTCTAATGGCTAAAGATGTTAGACAATAGACAATAGGTGCAGGAGGAGGCCATTCGGCCCTTCGAGCCAGCACCGCCATTCAATGTGATCATGGCTGATCATTCTCAATCAGTACCCCGTTCCTGCCTTCTCCCCATACCCCTTGACTCCACTATCCTTAAGAGCTCTATCTAGCTCTCTCCTGAATGCATTCAGAGAATTGGCCTCCACTTCCTTCTGTGGCAGAGAATTCCACAGGTTCACAACTCTCTGACTGAAAAAGTTTTTCCTCATCTCAGTTCTAAATGGCCTACCCCTTATTCTTAAACTGTGGCCCCTTGTTCTGGACTCCCCCCAACATTGGGAACATGTTTCCTGCCTCTAACGTGTCCAACCCCTTAATAATCTTATACGTTTCGATAAGATCTCCTCTCATCCTTCTAAATTCCAGTGTATACAAGCCTAGTCGCTCCAGTCTTTCGACATATGACAGTCCCGCCATTCCGGGAATTAACCTAGTAACGAAAGATTAATCTCCATCATGCTCATAATAAGGTCACAACGAATAGGAGTGGAATTAGGCCATTCGGCCCATCAAGTCTACTCCACCATTTAATCATGGCTGATCTATCTCTCCCTCCGACACCCAATCTCCTGCCTTCTCACCATAACCTCCGACACCTTCACAGTAATTACAGCTTAACACCTTTACACCTTTACAGTGACAATCTTTACAGTACGTGAAAGAAGCCACGCTGTCATGGGTCTAGTTTAGTTTAGTTTAGAGTTTCAGCGTGGAAACAGGCCCTTCAGCCCACTGAGTCCGCACCAACCAGCGATCCCTGCACACTAACACTATCCTACACACTGGGGACAATTTATCTTTTTTTTTACCAAAGCCAATTAACCTACAAACCTGAACGTCTTTGGAGTGTGGGAAGAAACCAGAACACCCGGAGAAAACCTTGCACTTAACGTTGTTCCCTTCTCATGTATCTCTACACGATAAATGACTCCACGATTGTCCATGTATTGTCTTTCTGCTGATTGGATAGCGAGCAACAAAAGCTTTCCACTGTGCCACGGTTGGTGCATGTGGCAATAAACTAAACTGAAACTGAACGTACAAACTCCGTACAGACAATCACCCGCAGTCAGGATTAAACTATGTGAAGTGGCGGCGCCTAACGGCTGCGGCTCGCTAGCAGTCTGTTCGTCTTTTTTCCTTTTTTTGTTGTTGTGTGTCAGTGTTGGGATGGTTTTTGTTTTTTTTTGGTTGTGTATGTGTGGGGGGTGGTGGTGTGGGTAGGGGGGTGGTGGTGTGGGTGGTGTGGGTGGGGGGGTGGCGGGGGAAACCTTTCTCTTTTAGGTCTCTTCCTCACGGCGCGGGATGCGGCTCGGCCGCGGGGCCTTCCATCGCCCGGTGCGGCTCGGCCGCTGGACTTAACATCGCCCGGCGCGGCTCGGCCGCTGGACTTAACAGTGCCCGGTGCGGCTTGGCCGTGGGGCCTTCCATCGCTCGGTGCGGCTCGGCCGCGGGGCCTAACATCGCTGGTGCGGCTCGGCCGCTGGACTTAACAGTGCCCGGGCCACGGGGCCTAACATCGCCCGGCGCGGCTCGGCCGCGGGACTTTTCATCGCTGGTGCGGCTCGGCCGCTGGACTTAACATCGCCCGGTGCGGCTTGGCCGCGGGGCCTTCCATCGCCCGGTGCGGCTCGGCCGCGGGGCCTAACATCGCCCGGTGCGACTCGGCCGCGGGGACTTCCATCCCCTTGCGGGGACTGTGCGGGTCGGTCGGGGACGAGCTGTCTGTCCGTGGGCGTGGGGGGAAGAGAGTGGAAGTTTTGTTGCCTCCATCACAGTGAGAGGGTGTTTGGAGTCACTGTGATGGACGTTTGTGTTGGGGTCATGTGTCTTGTGTTCTTTTTTGTGTGTGACTGCTATGTAGTTTCGTTCGGTACCTTGGTACCGAATGACAAATAAAGCTCTGTTGAACTGTTGTTGAACTGTTGAACTGATGCCGTAAGGCAGCAATTCTACCGCTGCGCCACCGTGCCGCTCTTTATAATAATAATAAATAATAATACATTTTATTTGTCATATGTAGGTTGGCACTGGGTCAACGGTACAATGAAATGTATTTGACAAGACAACGGGTCACCTCAGCAGTAATATTCCAAGGATAAATAAGATTTTTAAAAATGACATTAGTAAGGTAAAAAGACAATATTAAAAATAGGTAAAAAGACAATATTAAAAATAATCAACATAGATGATTTGAAATGTGTTTATGAGTTCAGAAGCCTGATGGCCTGGTGGTAGAAACTGTTCTTAAGTCTGGTGGTACGCACAGCCATACTCCTGTATCGTCTGCCTGACGGTAACAAGGAGAACAGCCTGCGTGCTGGGTGGCTGTGGTCCTTGATGATGCTGAGTGCCTTCCGCAGGCACCGCCGGTAGAGAATGTCCTGAATGGCCGGGAGACAGTTGCCAGTGATGTGCTGTGCCGTCTTCACCACTCTCTGTCGTGATTTGTGGCTGTGGGCAGAACAGTTCCCGTACCAGACTGTAATGCAGCCCGTCAGCAGCAGGCTCTCGATGGTGCATCTGTAGAGGTTTGTGAGGATGCTGGCGTTCAAGCCAAACTTCCTCAGTCTTCTCAGGAAAAGGAGCCGCTGGTGGGCCTTCTTTGTTATTGTGTCCGTGTGCAGTGTCCAGGAAAACTGTTTGTAATTGGACTTTCAGCGAGAGAGAAAGGATTATGATAAAGGGTCTTATCTCGAGGTACAAGCTGCTGGAGGGAGTCCCAGAGACAAGGGAGGGAACCCATTCACGAGCTCAGTGTTCTGTCCTTGCCTGGAAATGGGATTGGAGAATTCCTTGGAACCATATTGTTGCTAAATCTTCACTGTTTTTTTCTCTCTGTTTATGCACGAGAGATTGAGGGCATAAAGTCCAGGACTGTTTTATGGGAACAATGCACTATTCTTGAGGTAATATTAACTAGGTCTCTGTGTGGACTGCCTGACCTATCATTCCTATTTCAGGTCTTCAACTTGAAATATCCACCCATTTCTTTCTCCATCAACCAATGTTTCAGCCGCTGAATAATTCCAACATTTTCTGTATTATTATTAACTAGACCAAGTGGACCAATTGGGCCCAAACCACTTCTGCATTGGTGCAGCACTCTATTCTCTCCCCTCCACCTTCCCCTCTACCCCCTCCCTACCTCTCCCTCCTCCCCTCCCCTCCCCGCTCCCTCCACCCCCCCCCTCCCTCCCCCTCCCTCCCCCTCCCTCCTTCCTTCTCCCGCCTCCAACCCCCCTCCACCTTCCCCTCTACCCCCTCCCTCCCTCTCTCTCCTCCCCTCCCCTCCCCGCTCCCTCCACCCCCCCCCTCCCTCCCCCTCCCTCCCCCTCCCTCCTTCCTTCTCCCGCCTCCAACCCCCCTCCACCTTCCCCTCTACCCCCTCCCTCCCTCTCTCTCCTCCCCTCCCTCCTCCCTTTCCCCCTCCCTCCACCTCCCTCCCCCTCCCTCCCCCTCCCTCCTCCCTCCCTTCTCTCCCCCTCCAATCCCCTCCCCCCTTCCCCTCACCACCTTCCCCTCCACCCCCCACTCCATCCCCCTCAATCCCCCTTATCTTCCCTCCTCCCCCATCTTTCTCCCTCCCTAGGAGATAGATTTAAACTTTAAAATGTGAATAACTTTAAATATATAAAAATATATCGATTTCAAATGAAACTTCTTCCATTAGCACCAAAGGGACAATGGTGAGTAAGGTGGGCCTAAAATTGTCGCGCTATCTTGTACCATTTTGGCTGTAATTCAGGAACAAACAAATAAACAAATGAGAGTTTTAGCATATAGATGATCCCACCGCACTCTTCAAAGATGGAATTCATTGCAACTGAAGGCTGTGGAGGCCAAGTCACTGGATATTTTTAAGGCAGAGATAGTTAGATTTTTGATAAGAACAGGTGTCAAGGGTTATGGGGAGAAGGCAGGAGAATGGGGTTAGGTGGGAGAGATAGATCAGCCATGATTGACTAGCAGAGTAGACTTGATGGGCCGAATGGCCTAATTCTGCTCTTATGACTTATGAACTTACGATGAGCAGGGCAATGCTCCCAGATATAGTGAACAAAATCCGTCCTCTTGCCAGCTTCAATAATGTGGTGAATGTTAAATTGATGAGTGCTGTTGACTAATTGACTGGTGTGATTCACGTTACAACAGCAACCACAGTAACGGGGTGGCATGATGGTGCAGCGGTAGAGTTACTGCCTGACAGCGTCGGACACACACGCTCACACACACACTCATACACACACTCACACACACTCACACACGCTCACACACACACACACACACACACTCATACACACTCACACACACGCTCACACACACACACACATTCACACTCACACACACGCTCACACACACACACACACACACACACACTCATACACACTCACACACACGCTCACACACACACACACTCATACACACTCACACACACGCTCACACACACACACACATTCACACTCACACATACACACTCATACACACACATTCACACTCACACATACACACTCATACACACACTCTCACACATACACTCACACACACTCACACACTCTCACATACACACACTCACACTCATACACACTCACACATACACACACTCACACACACACACTCACACTCAAACACACTCTCACACACTCACACTCACACACTCTCACACTCACTCACACACTCACACACACACACACTCACACACACTCTCACATGCACACTCACAAACACACACTCTAACACACACTAACACTCACACATATTCACACACACACACACACACACACACACACACACACACACACACACACACACACACACACACACACACACACACACACACACACACACACACACCCCTCCAACCCTCCACCCACCACCCCCCCATATTCACCTTCCACCCTGATCCTATGTGGACACAAGTGCAATTAGGAAGCTGGTAGGTTTAACATCCCTCATAGTCTGAAGAAGGGTCTCGACCCGAAACGTCACCCATTCCTTCTCTCCAGAGATGCTGCCTGTCCCGCTGAGTTACTCTGGCATTTTGTGTCTATCTTCGGTCTAAACCAACATCTGCAGTTCCTTCCTAAACATCCCTCATTTACAGCCTGAGTGAGATGGTGCCAAGAAGCTGAGTTCCCATCGGTCTTGTGCAAGAGGGAGCTCCACACATTTACATGAAGCTCCTCACATTCCCTGGTGTTGTCTCTCACTCACTGAGTCACAGCGGTACCGGCATGTCTTGTTTACCAAGGCAAGTGCAATAAAAGCAGGATAGAGCGGGCCGGCCAAATGGAAACTAAAAACAAGTATGATTGTTTAAATGGATGAATTCCAAGTTCACAAGTTCACAGGTTATAGGAATAGAATTAGGCCATTCGGCCCATCGAGTCTACTCCGCAATTCAAAAAATGGCTGATCTCTGCCTCCTAATCCCGTTTTCCTGCCTTCTCCCCATAACCCTTGACGCCCGTTCTAATCAAGAACTTGTCTGTCTCTGCTTTAAAAATATCCACTGACTTGGCCTCCACAGCCCTCTGTGGGCAATGAGTTCCACACATTAACTTCCCTCTGACTAAAAGAAGTTCCTCCTCACCTCCTTTCTGAAAGAGCACCCTTTAATTCTGAGGCTGTGATCTCTGGCCCTAGACTCTCCCACCAGTGGAAACATCCTTTCCACATCCACTCTATCTATTCCTTTCATTATTCTGTAAGTTTCAATGAGGCCCCCCCTCAACCTTCTCAACTCCAGCGAGTACAGGCCCAGGGCTGTCAAACACTCATCGCGTGCTAACCCACTCATTGCTGGGGTCATGCATGTAAACCTCCTCTGGATCCTCTCCGGATTATTTCTGACCTTGTGCCTACTTGTGACCATTTCTTGCTGATTTTATATTACAAATCACGTTAAAATACCATCAATGTGAACCTTGATCCCTGCTTGCAAAGAGACTCCATTAATAATGATCATGTGACCTGATTTAGCAATTCTGTTTACCACAGTTCCATGAGGCTGTTATGACCACATGACACAAGATGATGGGGGGAGGGGGGAGGGGGGCAGGGGGGGGGGGAGGGCGGGGGAGGGGGGGGAGGGGGGGGGAGGGCGTGGGAGGGGGGGGGAGGGCGGGGGAGGGGGGGGGAGGGGGGGGGAGAGCTGACGGAGGATGCCCAAAGGTTAAGTGAAAGGAAGTGTTATAATGACAGGGTTTGTGCTGATAAAACTGTCGGCTGCCATCTTAGAATGCAACGTATAACAGTTGTTGTGTGTGTGAATGCTTCCTGTAAGGGCCGTCGGTGTGTTTGGATGCTTTGTAATCAAGTTATTTTCATGCAAAACGAATCTCGTGAGCAGAAACGTATCGTTGTGGGGCACTGGTCATTCTGCGGTGTGCGTACACTAGGGGGCAGTGTCCTACGTATCAGAGCAGAAGATGGAGCCTTGATGACGTTACTGGGAAATTGGGGAAAGTGGAGAAACAGTGAATGCAATGGAATGAAGGTGTGCTGATTTTAGTTTAGTTTGAAGAAGGGTCTCGACCCGAAACGTCTCCCGTTCCTTCCCTCCGTAGATGCTGCCTGTCCCGTTGAGTTACTCCAGCATTTTGTGTCTATCTTCGGTGTAAACCAGCGTCTGTAGCTCCTTCCTACACTATTAGTTTAGTCTAGTTTGGTTTAGTTTAGTTTAGTTTGGTTTAGAAATACAGCGCGGAAACAGGCCCTTCGGCCCACCAAGTCCGCCCCAAGCAACCATCCCCGCGCGCTGACACCATCAAATTACAATCAAATTACTATCAAAAATACAAATCAAAAACACAGTCAAATGACAATTTTACCAAGCCAATTAGCCCACGAACCTGTAAGTCTTTGGAGTGTTGGTAGGAAACCGGAGATACCGGTGAAAACGTACAAATTCTGGCGAGATCTAACCCGGGTCTTTGGCGCTGTAAAGCAGCAAATCTACCGCTGCACTACTGTGCCGCCTCAGAACATGGGTTTGACCCTGGCCTCTGTGTGTGGAGTTTACACCTTCCCTGGGGCTGTGTTTCCGTCTGCTTTCTCCCACTTCCCAAGTGTGGGCCATTGTGAATGGTTCCATGTTGTCGGTAAATAGCGTCACAGAAAGATGCCGCACGGAAACACAGACTCTTAGGCCTACGACGTAGGAAGGAATCAGGCAGATGCTGGTTTATACTGAAGATAGACACAAAGTGCTGGAGAAACTCAGCGGGTCAGGCAGCGTCTCTGGAGGACATGGACAGGTGACGTTTCGGGTTGGAACCCTTCTTCAAATTCATCTTCAGCCCCCTTTTATTCTGAGGCTCTGGCCTCTCTGGTCCTAGAAACATAGAAAATAGGTGCAGGAGTAGGCCATTCGGCCCTTCGAGCCTGCACCGCCATTCAATATGATCATGGCTGATCATCCAGCTCAGTAACCTTTACCTGCCTTCTTTCCATACCCCCTGATCCCTTTAGCCACAAGGGCCACATTTAACTCCCTCTTAAATATAGCCAATGAACTGGCCTCAACTACCTTCTGTGGCAGAAAATTCCACAGACTCACCACTCTCTGTGTGAAGAAATGTTTTCTCATCTCGGTCCTAAAAGACTTCCCACTTATCCTTAAGCTGTGACCCCTGGTTCTGGACTCCCCCAACATCGGGAACAATCTTCCTGCATCTATCCTCTCCAACCCCCTAAGAATTTTATATGTTTCTATAAGATCCCCCCTCAGTCTTCTAAATTCCAGCGAGTACAAGCCTAGTCTATCCAGTCTTTCTTCATATGAAAGTCCCGCCATCCCAGGGATCAATCTGGTGAACCTTCTCTGTACTCCCTCTAAGGCAAGAACGTTGACAAAGGCAAGACTCTCCCACTAGTGGAAATATCCTCTCCACACCCACTTCATCCAGGCCTTTCACGATCAGATAACTTTCAATGAGGTCCCCCCTTCATCCTTCTAAACTCCAGCGAGCACAGGCCCAGTGCCGTCAAACGCTCAGTATATGTTAACCCCCATCGTTCCTGGGGTCATTCCCTTAAACAATAGTGAACATCTAATCAGTGGCTGCACAAGACGTTTTAAGATAGAAATTATAAGGTGAATAGACGAAGGGAAAAAAATATTTTAAAGGGGTGAGACTAAAATGGGAAAATGAAATGGTCAACAGTACTGGCAAACAGAGTTGGAGATCAGCAATGGAACAGGTTTGTAATATTTCCAAGTCAAGCGAGTCAAGAGGGTTTTATTGCCACATGTCCAGAAACAGAATAATGAAATTCATACCAGCAGCAGCACAACAGATAATTAAACACAGTACTCTCTAAAACCCATTGTAAAACGTCAAAAACAAGTCCAATACTGCAAGTGCATATATATATATATATATATATATATATATATATATATATATATATATATAATATAAGAAAATAACTGCAGATGCTGGTACAAATCGAAGGTATTTATTCACAAAATGCTGGAGTAACTCAGCAGGTCAGGCAGCATCTCAGGAGAGAAGGAATGGGCGACGTTTCGGGTCGAGACCCTTCTTCAGACTGATATATATATATATATCTACACATATATATACTGCTCTTGTGTTTGATGTTTTGATGTTTGGGTTTTAGAGAGTGCTATGTTTAGTTATACTGCATTTTTTGCTGTATGTGCATACATGTGCGACCCATCCTTAATTGTGCTGCTGGCCTTGCCGAGGCAGCGTGAGGTATAAATGCAGTCAATAGAAGGGAGGTCGGTTTGTGTGAGGTCAGCCCAACTTGCCCACACCGGCCAGCATGGCCCAGCTACACTAGTCCCCCACCTGCCCACATTTGGTCCCCCACCCCAAACCTGTCCAATCCATGTACCTGTCTTAAATGTTGGGATGGTCCCTGCCTCAATTACCTCCTCTGGCAGCTCATTCCATACACCCACCCGCCCTTTGCATGAACAAGTTACCTCTCAGACTCCTATTAAATCTTTTCCCCTTTGCCTTAAACCTGTGTCCTCCGGTCCTCGATTCACCAATAGGTTCTGTTCAACCATTAGTTTCCGTAAACTCAGTTTATCTGAAGCCGTCCCTTCAGAATTGAAACAACAACAATAACAACTCAGTCAAGTCACATCAGTCAAGTCAATGAGCTCCTTGCAACCCTTCCCTGTCTGCTGTGTGTACACGTTTGGCAGATGATTCGGGTCATGTTCACTTGAACTGGGAATTCATGGAATTCCCCTTGTATGTGTCTCTGGGCCCTCAGGGGCTGTTGAGCTCCCAATAGCGTAAGACCAGCTGTGGGCTACAGATGTATTGTTATTCGAGAGACAGCTGGTGGCTTTGGTGCAAACCATCAACAGGGAAGAGAGACACACAAAGTGCTGGAGGAACCTGGCGAGACAGACAGGCAGCATCTCTGGAGAACAATGTTCAAGTGACCTTTCGGGTCAGAACATTTCTTCAGACTGAAAGTAGAGGTGGGAAGGTGGCCAAATGGCGACTATTAGTATAAATCGTAAATGTGATTGTTTAAATACTGGGGGGGGGGGGGGGGGGGGGCAGATAGAAACTGGAGGCAAGGAAAGGCCAGAACAAATCAGGGCCAGCAACAGAAAGGTCGAGCCCACAATGGTCCATTGTTGGCTGGGGAAGGTGTGATAACAAGAGGGATACAAGGACGCCACCGGTGGAACTGGTAGGAAGACTAGGGTGGGGGAGGGTGGGGGAGGGTGATGCGAGATCTTCGGTTTCCTCCCACGCTCCAAAGACGTACAGGTTTGCAGGTTAATTGGCTTGATATGAATATAAATTGTCCCTCGTGTGCGTAGGTTAGTGTTAGTGTGCGGACTCGATGGGCCGAAGGGCCTGTTTCCGTGCTGTATCTCTTGAATAAACGAAACTAAAATTGACCTTGTGTGACATTCCTGGTTAGTTAAATGCTGATAAAGTATGAAGGTGGATCATAGCAAGGATATCACACCAGATAAAGCAGCCCTAAAACAAGGTACCAAGGAAATCACTGATCTGAACATTGTCCATTGATCTTTTATTACGTTGCATAGTGAGTGTACACTGTTTGTAGTTATCAGCTTTATATAGTATATTGTGCAGTAAGTTTGATGGTTTTATTTCTGATAGCTTTGATCTGATGAATTAAGGGCGTGTTTTGTTATCCTGCTTTGCAGATACGGCGTTGGAACAGGCCTGTGTGGCACCTGTATTTCTACGTCTTAACTTGCACTTTCCCAGTGGTTCCCGAATGGGCCACTCCTGCACCTATTGTCTATGTTTCTATGTTTCTATTTCGAGGCACGGGGAAATGCTGGATTGATGACGATATGTTGCTATTTACTCAGGGAGGATTTGAGATGACAGCAGTAATGAATGGTACGATCGATGGGCGGAATTGAGGTCTGTACATTTGGCTTTGTCACTCAGTTCATCCATTCATTCAAGATTAACGAGACCACTGCGATCTCAAGGAAATGTCACTTGGTCAACCACTCCATCATTGCAGGCGCCAGGTTCAGCTGATGATCGCCCAGCACTGTAAACAATGGTGCTTCAGTAAAAAAGAACGCGCTGGAGGAACTCAGAGAGTCAGGCAGCATCTGCGGAGGGAAACGCACTGTCGAGATTTTGTATCGGGACCTTTCTTCAGGATGAAGGAGTTGATAGACCCTTGGACTATCTTAAACTGAACTTTACTGGACTTTACCTTACTCTAAACGTTATTCCTTTCATTTTGAATGTGTCCACAGTGGACGGCTCGATTGTAATTGTGCATAGTCTTTCCGCCAAAGATAATAGAGCAGAGCAAGATAGACCACTCGACCCTAAAAAACGTAGTTTGTCACGGCGCCATTTTAGTAGGCAGAAACTTGCAGAAACATTTAAAAAGAAAAATAACAAAACTCTGTGCATTGATAGATGAAATATATTCAGCATTTTTATGGTATCAGCACACATACTGTTCCCCCAAAACACTGATTACACTGCGAGAGGCAGAGCGAACGGTGGGTTTTGCTTACTAAAATGGCAGACATTACGCTCCTTTGCGTACTACACTTCAGTATAGGCGATTTCGAGGGAGTGGTTCATCTTGCTCCTCTAGTATCTTTGCTTTTCCGCTGACTGGTTAGCACGCGGGCAAAAGCTTTTCACTGTACCTCGGTACACGTGACATGAAACTAAACTAAACTAAACTAAACTCCCATCACTTATGACCTTACGTATCTTTTCTCTACCCGAGCAGACAGTTAGCTTAAGATAGACACAAACTCAGCCGGTCAGGCAGCATCTCTGGAGAAAAGGAATAGGTGACGTTTCGGCTCAAGACCCTTCTCAGGTAAGTGTAGATAGAGCTCTATCCTTAAGTCTGGATAGAGCTGTTAAGGATAGCGGAGTCAGGGGGTATGGGGAGAAGGCAGGAACGGGGTACTGATTGAGAATGATCAGCCATGATCACGTTGAATGGCAGTGCTGGCTCGAAGGGCCGAATGGCCTACTCCTGCACCTATTGTCTATTGTCTATAAGTGTGAGCTGTTTTCCGGAGG
This sequence comes from Rhinoraja longicauda, assembly GCF_053455715.1. NCBI lineage: Eukaryota > Metazoa > Chordata > Chondrichthyes > Rajiformes > Arhynchobatidae > Rhinoraja > Rhinoraja longicauda. The sequence goes on from NC_135973.1 coordinate 9,356,483, forward strand.
ATGAGGAGGTTTGAGCGACAGAGCTAAGGCCATTCGTGAAAGGAGCAGAATTAGGCCATTCGGCCCATGAGGTCTACTCCACCATTCAATCATGGCTGATCTATCTCTCCCTCTCCACCCCATTCTCCTGCCTTCTCCCCATAAGCCCTGACATCACCCCCTTAAACATCCCCTTCACATGCACAGTGCCAATCAGCGATGCAGAACCATCAGTTCAGTCTTTCAACAGGTCGCTGGTGTCGAGTATGTAAGCCCGAGGCAGACCTAACATTAGAAGGTGGATGAAACCATATGTTTTTAATTGTCAGATTTAATAATGTAAAATAGCAGAGACAAAAAACATGGAACAAGATCTCGATTGCAACAGGAAACCAGTTGAAAAAAAAAAAAGTCAAGTTACAACCACTGCGAAGTTAAATATTGTTTCTTTATTGTGCCGTTGGCAAAGATTAAAACCTTTCTGACCTTGGCATCACAGAGTGCTGGGGCGTGGCGGGCAATTAGGGCAGCCTTTAAGTAAGACCAGAAATCTCCCACGTTTATTGGAGCCCTGCGTCCGACAAGGAACTCAAGGAGTGGTATCAAAATATTCAAAACATTTCCTCGCAATGTAAAGCAGACTGAGTGAGGACTCCTGCCTTTGTTCGGAGCTGCACTGCTCAGGTCGTCTAGTCTTGCAGTAAGATCCCTCAGACGGTGGTACAACGGTGGATGTTGCTGTGCACGGGGGGAGGGGGGGGAGGGGGGTGAAAGATATTTAACGTTTTATACCCAGACATTCACATCGCTAACTTCACCCATGTGTTCCGTTTGTGTCAACGTTCTCACCAGTTACCCCCCACCTGATCAATTATAAACCCCCCCAGCAGAGTTTAGTTAAGAGATAAATCATGGCCGTAGGCCATTCGGCCCACCATTTCTTGATTAGTGCGGGTGTCAGGGGTTATGGGGAGAAGGCAGGAGAATGGGGTTGGGAGGGAGAGACAGATCAGCCATGATTGAATGGCCGAGTAGACTTGATGGGCCGGATGGCCTCATTCTACTCCGATTCCTTATGACCATGTCAATAGACAATAGACAATAGACAACAGGTGCAGGAGTAGGCCATTCGGCCCTTCGAGCCAGCACCGCCATTCAATGTGATCATGGCTGATCATTCTCAATCAGTACCCCGTTCCTGCCTTCTCCCCATACCCCCTGACTCCGCTATCCTTAAGAGCTCTATCGAGCTCTCTCTTGACTGCATTCAGAGAATTGGCCTCCACTGCCTTCTGAGGCAGAGAATTCCACAGATTCACAACTCTCTGACTGAAAAAGTTTTTCCTCATCTCCGTTCTAAATGGCCTACCCCTTATTCTTAAACTGTGGCCCCTTGTTCTGGACTCCCCCAACATTGGGAACATGTTTCCTGCCTCTAACGTGTCCAACCCCTTAATAATCTTATACGTTTCCATAAGATCCCCTCTCATCCTTCTAAATTCCAGTGTATACAAGCCCAGTCGCTCCAGTCTTTCAACATATGACAGTCCCGCCATTCCGGGAATTAACCTAGTAAACCTACGCTGCACGCCCTCAATAGCAAGAATATCCTTCCTCAAATTTGGAGACCAAAACTGCACACAGTACTCCAGGTGCGGTCTCACTAGGGCCCTGCCAACCATTGACCGCCCACACACTAACTGGATGTTATCCCACTTTCACGTCTTACGCACATTTGGGGGCGATTTGCAGCATTGCCGACTAACACTACAAACCCGCACGTCTTTGGGATGTGGAAGGAAACTGGAGAAAACCCACGCGGTCACAGGGAGAACGTGCAAACTCCGCACCAACAGTAGCCCTAGTCAGGATTGAAGTGAGGGGGGAAAGATTTCATGGGAACCCGAGGGGTAACCTTTTCACACAAAGGGTGGTGGGTATGTGGAACGAGCTGCCAGAGGAGGTAGTTGAGGCAGGTACTATCGCAACGTTTAAGAAACAGTTAAACAGGTGCATGGAACGGGCAGGTTTGGAGGGATATGGGCCAAACGCAGGCAGGTGCGACTAGTGTAAATGGGGCATGTTGGTTAGCGTGGGCAAGTTGGGCCAAAGGGCCTGTTTCCAAACTCTATGACTCTATGACTACGACTCTATGACTCAATAACCTAAATAACATTTCTGGGCAATGAAGCCGCTCACAGTATCTTTATTAATTTAGTCATTTGCTTTAAGTGTTTTGAAAACAAGTGTGCAGCTCAGACTGCATTGTATAAACACTCGATGGCTGATTTTATTTTATGACAGTGAATGCTTTTGGCATCTGTCACCATAAGCAGAGATGATTAAAATCTGTGATTGAAGTCTTAGATGATTCGAGATTGGAGGATTTGTAAATAGTGACGTCCACAATATTCAGCTTTGCAGTGAGTGAGGCAAAGTCTTTTGTGTCTTAGTGAAAACTGAACAGCATGCGACAGCTTCACAGAGTCATAGTCACACAGCATGGAAACAGGCCCTTCAGCCCAATTCCCCCATGCTGACCAAGATGCCCCATCAACGCTAGTCCCACCTGCCATTGTTTGGTCCATATCCCTCTAAAACTTTTCTATCCATGTACCTGTCCAAATGCCTATTAAATGTTTGTTTTTCTTTAGTTTAGAGGTACAGCGTGGAAACAGGCCCTTTCGGTCCACCGGGTCCGCGCCGACCACTGATCCCCGCACACTAACACTATCCTACACACACTAGGGACGATTTTTACATTTACCAAGCCAATTAACCTACATACCCTGTACGTCTTTGGAGTGTGGGAGGAAACAGAAGATCTCAGAGAAAACCCATGCAGGTCACGAGGAGAACGTACAAACTCCGTACAGATGGCGCCCGTAGTCGGGATCGAACCCGGGTCTCCGGTGCTGCATTCACTGTAAGGCAGCAACTCTACCGCTGCGCCACCATTATTATTGTGCCTGCGTCAACTACCTCCTCTGGCAGCCCATTCCATATACCCACCATATGCATTCCATATACCCACCATATGCATTCCATACACCCACCATATACATTCCATATACCCACCATATGCATTCCATATACCCACCATATGTATTCCATGTACCCACCATATGCATTCCATATACCCACCATATACATTCCACATGCCCGCCATACACCCACCATACACATTCCATCTACCCACCATATGCAATCCATATACCCACCACATGCATTCCATATACCCACCATGTGCATTCCGTATACACGCCACATGCATTCCGTATACCCGCCATATGCGTTCAGTATACATGTCACATGCATTCCGTATACACACCACGTGCATTCCATATACACACCATATGCATTCCCTATCCCCACCGTATGCATTCTATATATCCAACATATGCATCCCATATACACACCATATGTATTCCGTATATACACCACATGCATTCCATATACACACCATATGCAATCCATACACCCACCATATGCATTCCATATACCCACCATATGTATTCCATATACACATATGAAAATGTTGCCCCTTGGGTTCCTATTAAATGTTTCCTCTCACAACTTTGGTTCTTGATTCCCCAGAGAAGCCGCAAGTCTGAATACTGAGTGCTCGGCAACTGAGGTATGTCACCTGCCCAGAAACACAGGAAAGGTTTATGGTGGTGTTTCATGGAGATGGAGAGGAAAAGGGTGGGGGTTCAGTGACACAGTGGTAGAGTTGCTGCCTCACAGAGACCCGGATTCCATCTTGACCTCAGATGCTGGCTATGTGGAGTCTGCACTTTCCCCCTGTGACCACGTGGGTTTCCTCCAGGTGCACTGGTTTCCTCCAACAGGCCAAAGACGTGCGGGTTTGTAGGTTAATTGGCCTTTGTAAAATCCCCCTCCCCCCCCAGTGTGTGCAGAGTGGATGAGAAAGAGGACTAGCACAGCAACGTGGGGCGGCACGGTGGCGCAGCGGTAGAGTTGCTGCCTAACAGCGCTTGCGGCGCCAGAGACCCAGGTTCGATCCCGACCACGGGTGCTGTCTGTACGGAGTTTGAACGTTCTCCCCGTGAGCTGCGTGGGTTTTCTCCGAGATCTTCGGTTTCCTCCCACACTCCAAAGACGTGCAGGTTTGTAGGTTAATTGGTTTGGTGTGTGTAAAAATTGTCCCTAATGTGTGTGTACGATAGTGTTAATGTGCGGGGATCGCTGGTCGGCACGGACTCGGTGGGCCCAAGGGCCTGTTTCCACGCTGTATCTCTAAACTAAACTAAACTAAACTACAAGCAGGAGAAGGCGCACGTCCATCAACTCCATTAACATCAAAGAATCCATCACGCTCCGTCTTGTAGACACGGGGAGACTGAACATCCACAGCTCTTGCATGCATGCCAGGACTACCTCTGTCAGTCCAATCCCTTAATTTGAGGCTTAGATGTCCTGGACACTCCTGGACTTTAGACTTTAGGGATTCAACGCGGAAACAGGCCCTTCGGCCCAGCGAGTCCGTGCCGACCAGCGATCACCATGTGCACGAACACTACCTTGCACGCGAGGGGGAATTTTACAATTTTACCGAAGCCAATTAACCTACAAACCTCCACAGCTTCAGAGTGTGAGAGGAAACCAGGAGAAAAAACACACGTGGTCACAGGGACAATGTACAAACTCTAGACAGACAGCACCCATAATCAGGATCTCTCCCGGGTCTCTGGCGCTGTAAGGCAGCAACTGTATCGCCGTGCCACCGTGCGGCCCTCAAACACTAGTCTTAACTCCACATTGATCCCTCAAGACCCTTATGAACGACGCCTGCTTCCTCAGCAATGGATATGCTCTGCGTGGAAAGCAATGCTTTAAACACATTAGTACGGAGAGATGCACCGTAGACACAAAATGCTGGAGTAACTCAGCGGGACAGGCAGCATCTCTGGATAGAAGGAATGAATGGGTGACGTTTCGGGTCGAGACCCTGGTTCTCCTCCTCTCCGTGACGAGAGTCTTCCCACACAGGAGAGATACATCATTCATCTGTTTGGCTTTCAGGTAGAGAGTGACAGTCAAAACAAACATGTTTTATAAGACTCCTTCATACACATTAATATCAAGGTTTGTGGTTGTCATAGAGATGAGGTTTAAGCAATTGGACTAAGCAAAAAGGGATTGTGTTCCTTTTGTGGTAAAACTGATGCACAGAAGAATGATTATCTGGCACTAAAGGTGGGCAGCCTCTGGTCGTCAATACGCACCTTTGCTGAGGAGGACTGGGGTGAAATAAGAAAGGCTTGTGCTCCTAAAGATTCATTTGGATTTCCAGGAGCAGTCTCGGAGAAGTTTACAATAAGGACCAGGTTGTGGCTAGAAAGGGAGGGAGGTGTGAAATATGCTGAAAGACACAAAGTGTGTTATTGTAACACAGAGCATTTTAGTCCAGTTTAGAGATGCAGCGTGGAAACAGGCCCTTCGGCCCACCGAGTCCGTGCCGACCAGCGATCTGCGCACACTAACATTATCCTTTACGCTAGGAACAATTTACACATACCAAGGCAATTAACCTGCAAACCTGTAAGTCTTTGGAGTGCGGGAGTGAAAACCCACGTGCGTCATGGGAGAACGTACAAACTCCGTACAGACAGCACCCGCAGTCGGGATGGAACCTGGGTCTCTGGCGCTGTAAGGCAGCAACTCTACTGTCAGAAAATGTATTGGTGTTAGTGTACGGGTTGACAGGCCCTTCAACCCACCGAGTCCGCACCGACCAGCGATCCTCGCACACTAACACCACCCTACACACACTAGGGACAATTTTACCTTTGCACCGAGCCAATTAACCTACAAACATATAAGTCTTTGGAGTGTGGGAGGAAACCGAGGATCTCGGAGAAAACCCACACAGGTCACGGGGAGAACGTACAAACTCCGTACAGACAGCACCCGTAGTCGGGATAGAACCCGGGACTCTGGCGCTGTGAGGCAGCAACTCTACCACTAAGCCAGTGTGCTGCTCTATGTAAAACTAATACTGGTAGTTAAATGGTGACACAATTCTCTGGATTCCTAAGAAGAACTCGACCAAGTTGGGCCCAAACCTCTCCTGCATTGGTGCAGCACCCTCTCCTCCTCCCCTCCCCGCTCCCCCTTCCCCTCCCCCCACTCCATCCCCCTCAACCCCCCTTATCCTTCCTCCTCTCCCCTCCCTCCCTCCCTCCCCCCCCCCCCCCCCCCACCCCCCTCCCTCCCTCCCTCCCTCCCCAGGAAATAGATTTAAACTTTAAAATGTGAATAACTTTTAAAATGTAACACCGATTTCAATGAAACTTCTTCCATTAGCACCAAAGGGACGGCGGTGAGTAAGGTGGGCCTAAAATTGTCGCGCTATCGTGTACTGTTTTGACTGTAGTTCAGGAACAAACAAACGAACAAACGAGAGTTTTAGTATATAGATGTTTTGCCTTTCTAACAGAACGTGACAATAATAAAATATGAATAATATAGTCTTTTTAGCGCAATAGAAATGTGGCTATTTTATAAAGCAGGAAAGGCATAATGACGGCTAAAATCATTTAAAAAAGAGGCCAGTTGTTCTTCTGCGTAATCAGATTAATTTTATCAACAGAAAATCTAATGACGAATGTTTTTAAATATAAAGTTGTAAAAATCCACAATGTGGGGAACTGACTCGGTGAGAAGCAACCTGTTCTATCTCAAATTAGAAAGCACAAGATAATAACAGGAAACGGCAGTACAAGTCAGATACGTTCAGCTCAAAGTGTCAACTGAAGTTCCACATCTTCTTCCTGTTCTATTTAAAAGTGGGCTCAAACAGAAACCCAGCAAAGCATGCAGAATAAGTGGGCAAAGAGGGGAATTCCAACCACTGATTCCGACCTCTTTCCCACGATAGATTAGCAATAATTAACTACAATTGCTCATATTAGACAATTCAGAATGAAAATAAGGACGTTCACGTGGTTACAAGGCGGGCGGATGCACAGAGTCTCTTGCCCAGAGTAGGCGAATCGAGGACCAGAGGACAGAGGTTTAAAGTGAAGGGGAAATGATTTAATGGGAATCTGAGGGGTAACTTTTTCCACACAAAGGGTGGTGGGTGTGTGGAACGAGGTGTCAGAGGAGGTAGTCGAGGCTGGGACTCTCCCAACATTTAAGAAATAGTTAGACAGGTACATGGATAGGGCAGGTTTGGAGGGATGTGGACCAAACGCAGGCAGGTGGGACCAGTGTAGCAAGGACATGTTGGCCGGAAGGCCTGTTTCCACGCTGTTTGACTCTATTTGACTCTATGACTCAATACCAATCACACCTCAAAACAAGTGGCAGCCCAGTCTCAGTGACTCAACTTTTTTTCTGATTGCCTCATGGCAAAGCTGCTTATTTTGGCAGCGCAGCTAAGTAAAGCAAAGTGGGTTACTTTACAGCACATATATTTGCAGAGAAATGGTCCTTAATTACCCCTCCTCCATCAGCCAGCGAACTAATGCTTCGAGCAAGCTTCAAGCCTGATGCCCAGAACAGAACAAGGCGGCACGGTGGTGCAGTGGTAGAGTTGCTGCCTTACAGCGCCAGAGATCCGGGTTCGATCCTGACCACGGGTGCTGTCTGTACAGAGTTTGTACGTTCACCCCGTGACCTGTGTGGAGTTTTCTCTGGGATCTCTGGTTTCCTCCCACACTCGAAAGACATAGAAACATAGAAACGTGGAAAATAGGTGCAGGAGTAGGCCATTTGGCCCTTCGAGCCTGCACCACCATTCAATATGATCATGGCTGATCATCCAACTCAGTATCCCGTACCTGCCTTCTCTCCATACCCCCTGATCCCTTTAGCCACAAGGGCCACATCTAACTCCCTCTTAAATATAGCCAATGAACTGGCCTCAACTACCTTCTGTGGCAGAGAATTCCACAGATTCACCACTCTCCGTGTGAAAAAAAACTTTCTCATCTCGGTCCTAAAAGACTTCCCCCTTATCCTTAAACTGTGGCCCCCTTGTTCTGGACTTCCCCAACATCGGGAACAATCTTCCTGCATCTAGTCTTTCCAACCCCTTAAGAATTTTGTACATTTCTATAAGATCCCCCCTCAATCTTCTAAAGACGTACAGGTTTGTAGGTTAATGGACTTGGTATAATTGCAAATTGTCCCGAGTGCGTGCGTGTAGGATAACGTATCTGTGCGGGGATCGCTGGTCGACGCGGACTCAGTGGGCCAAAGGGCCTGTTTCCGTGCTGTATCTCTAAAACTAAAATCTAAACTAAAACGAACAAACAAAAAATTTAATTAAAAATTCATTCATTGTAAATTGTCCGTCGTGTGTAGGATAGTGCTAGTGCACCGGAATCGCTGGTCGGCACGGACTCGGTGGGCCGAAGGGCTTTTTGCCGCGCTGTATCTCTAAACTAAACTAATCTAAACTTAAAAAAAACTGTTTTAAAAACATTTAGTCGCCCTCAACTCCACCGCAAAAGTGTAAACGTCTTTGGCTTCAACTGAAGATCTCCTTAACTCTTGCACCGACCGGCTGGTAGGTTGAACGATAATGGGGCAATGATACTGTTTGGGTTTCCTGATGCTATATAAAGGACAAATCAGCCACACCCAAGGCATTTCACAGAAATGTGAAGAGCTTTGTCATCCAGTAAACTGAAAAGGCAGTTAAGCGGTTGGTTTCCAACAGGCCCATGAGCATCATGTTTCAGACACAGAGGGAGAGTGAGGTAACTACATTACCAATGCCTGACCTGACCTGCGTGGGTTTTCTCCGGGTGCTCCGGTTTCCTCCCACAGTCCAAAGACGGACAGGTTTGTTGACTAATTGGCTTTGGTGTAACTGTAAATTGTCCCTATTGTGTATAGGAATCAAGAGTTATGAGTGTTTTATTGTCATATGTCCCAGATACAACAACGAAATTCGTACTTGCATTAGTAATAGCATTGACGTGCGGGGATTGCTGGTCGGTGCGGACTTGGTGGGCCGAAGGGCCTGTTTCCACGCTGCATCTCTAATAGCATTGGATAGCATTAGTGTGCGTGAATCGCTGGTCGGCCTGGACTTGGTGGGCCGAAGGGCCTGTTTCCACGCTGCATCATTAATAGCACTGGATAGCATTAGTGTGCGTGAATCGCTGGTCGGCGTGGACTTGGTGGGCCGAAGGGCCTGTTTCCACGCTGCATCTCTAATAGCACTGGATAGCATTAGTGTGTGTGAATCGCTGGTCGGCTTGGACTTGGTGGGCCGAAGGGCCTGTTTCCACGCCGTATCCCTAAAACAAACTGAACTAAATTGGAAAGTGCTGTTCTTTCTTGACGATAACAAGTCTGATGAAAGGTTTACTCTAAACCAAGGGACACATTGGGTGAAGAAGGAAGGTCTTGCTGGACACAGGAGCAGTTAATTTCTGCTAAAGCGCGTCCTTCCAACAATGACCCAAACGTTGATTTATTTTTGGTTCAGCTCTGTGCTGGCAACAGAATTGGCTGTTAAAATGACTTTTCTTCAGGAGTCTTGGGGCTGCACGGTGGCGCGGCGGTAGAGCTGCTGCCTTACAGCGCCAGAGACCAGGGTTCGATTCCCACCTCGGGTGCTGTCTGTATGGAGTTTCTACGTTCTCCCTGGGACAGTGTGGGTTGTCTCCGGGCGCTCCAGTTTCCTCCCACACTCCAAAGACGTACAGATTTGTTGGTTAATTGGCTACTGTAAATTGTCTCTATTTATCTCTAGTGTGTTGGATAGGACTAGTGTACAGGGTGATATTTGGTCGGTGTGGACTCAATGGGCCGAAGGGCCTGTTTCCACGCAGTATCCCTAAACTAAACTAAAATTATCTAGTCTAACCTTGAGCACTTGGCTCAGATGCATTGTTCCCAATATCAACCCAGCTGTATTGACAGTGTGAGAGATAGCCGCAATGTGGCTGAACCTCGTGATTCTGCACACCATAACTGTCTAAGTGATTAGTCCACACAACACAATCTTGATCCTGTATAGTAACACATACACACCATGACCATGATGCTGGTATGATCGAAGGTAGTCACAAAATGCCGGAGTAACTCAGCGGGTCAGGCAGAATCTCAGGAGAGAAGGAATGGGCGACGTTTCGGGTGGAGACCCTTCTTCAGACTGATGTCAGGGGAGGGGACGGGACAAAGATTGGATGTAGTTGGAGACAGGAAGACACTGGGAGAACTGGGAAGGGGGAGGGGAAGAGAGGGACAGAAGAACTATCTGAAGTTATTGAAATCAATGTTCATACCGCTGGGCTGTAAACTGCCCAAGCGAAATATGAGATGCTGTTCCTCCAATTTCCGGTGGGCCTCACTATGTCAATGGAGGAGGCCCATGACACAAAGGTCAGACTGGGAGTAGGAGGGGGAGTTGAAGTGCTGAACTACCAGGAGATCAGGCTGGTTAAGGCGGACTGAGCGAAGGTGTTGAGCGAAACGATCGCCGAGCCTGCGTTTGGTAGAGAAGTTGACATCTGGAACAGCGGATACTGTTATGATATCTGTTCACCATGGGTCTCAGAGTAGCATCTGCACAGCATGGTCTTACAATAAAAACAAGTGGAGGGAATGATTAGTACGGGTGTCAGGGGGTTAGAGGGAGAAGGCAGGAGAATGGGGTTAGGAGGGAGAGATAGATCAGCCATGATTGAATGGTGGAGTAGACTTGATGGGCCGAATGGCCTAATTCTGCTCCTGTCACTTCTGCTCTTCTGAACTTATGAATGGACAGGCAACATCTTGGGTGGGGACCTACTGAAGGGTCTCGATCCGAAATGACCCCCCTCCATTCCCCACAGAGATGCTGCCCGACCCATTGAGTTACTCCAGCACTTTGCGTTCAGTTGCTATATCTGTCGAGAATTATGAAGGAACATAAGGATGCAAATTAGCTGAACGCACTGTTTAAAACAAAATCATTTTCAGGGGAGACTGATGAGATGGGGCAATTCCACTTACCCTTTGACAAATAAGTTCTGAATCCAGGAATAGTACCAGACCACAATGGCTTGAGACACAACTGTGCAACTCGGTAAATCTAATTTGCCTTACTTCGCATCTCAACACCAATCTCACAGATATTTCCATACCTTCCGAGACACGTACTTACCGCATTGCACTGCCTCTGAGCAGATTGAGCAATCCCCTCTTTGTTTTTCCCAGCGGATTAATACAAGATCTGCTGAGCTTTCTACCTCCTGGTTTTGGTTTCCCCCCAATTTTATCTTCTCGCCTACTCAGTTTGTCCTAAATGGCCCTCTGCCAAAAAGGCTGGCCGTTGAACACAGAATACCCCCTCTCTTTCCTTCCTTCTTCACCCGTACAGAAATACCACCCATTCGTCATTAAATGAGATTAAAGAGGGCCCTAAATACAGTGGGATTTTTTTGGATTTGCATCCTACCCAAACAGCTTACCACGATGTTTAGTTTAGTTTAGTTTAAAGATACAGCACAGAAGAAAACATAGAAACATAGAAAAATAGAAAATAGGTGCAGGAGTAGGCCATTCGGCCCTTCGAGCCTGCACCGCCATTCAATATGATCATGGCTGATCATCCAGCTCAGTATCCCGTACCTGCCTTCTCTCCATACCCCCTGATCCCTTTAGCCACAAGGGCCACATCTAACTCCCTCTTAAATATAGCCAATGAACTGGCCTCAACTACCTTCTGTGGCAGAGCCCTTCGGCCCACCGAGTCCGCACCGACCAACGATGACCGCAGACTAACACTATCCTACACACACTGGGGACATTTTACAATTATACCAAGCCAATTAACCTAGAAACCCGTACGTCTTTGGAGCGTGGGAGGAAACCGGAGCACCCGGAGAAAACCCACGCAGGTCACGGGGAGAACGTACAAACCCCGTAAGACATTATCAGTTTAGAGTCAGAACCTGCAAGAGGAGTTCGCCACTGTTGCTGGTCTTTCACTGCAGTGATCGCACCTCGACGAACGGTGCTATAAAACTGCAAGCAGTTGTTGTTGTTGAGATTCTCCATTCCAATGAAGGTTACTACCTCAAGTGTCTTACATCAGTCAGTGACCACATTCTTATGTACCCACAATGAGCACAACACAGGGCGGCACGGTGAGCAGCGGTACAGCCGCTGCCTTACAGCGCCAGAGACCCGGGTTCGATCCTGACTATGGGTGCTGTCTGTGTGGAGTTTGTACGTTCTCCGCCCCCCTGACCGAGTGGGTCTTCTCCAGGAGCTCCGGTTTCCTCCCACACTCCCACATTCCAAGCAGGTTTGTAGGTTAATTGGCTTGATAAAGTTGCAAATTGGCCCTGGTGTGCAGAGGATTGTGTTAGTGTGCGGGGATCGCCGGTCGGCGTGGAGTCGGTGGGCCGAAGGGCCTGTATTTTCTCCGCACTGTATCTCTAAACTAAACTTAAACTAAACACCAGCAGTTGCCCGTGACAATTCCACATCACGCGCGCGGTTAGTCAGATTACAGAAAATCAAAGGGAAACGGGAAGAATCAGAGAAATACTTGTTTTGGAGCCAAATGCTTTCGAAAAGCAAATTGAACTTGAGGTGGCAATGCCCAGTAAAGTATGAATGAAGAGATTGTGTAACCTTGCGAAAGTACACACGGTTTCATTATTAGTAACGATACAGAAATTAAACCACTTTACGCTTCCACTGAGTGAAACTTTACCCGCAGCGAAGTTTCGGTTCTGCACAAAGCTTCTTTGCGATAGTCATTTTTGTTTCGCTTAAGAAAATGCAGTAACAGTTAATCTACTGGGAGGGTCCCTGTTTTGACACGATTGCAATGGCAGAGGATACGTTTCAACCGCCTTCGCTAATCTGCAGAAACAAGACTGAAATAAGTCTTGTGAAATAAATCATCGAAAACCCGCAAGCATCACAAGGTGAATCATTCAAAAGTTTTTTTTAAAAATTTACATTATGACTTGTCTGAAGCACAACGGTGGGTTTGAATGTCATGTTCTCTCTTTGATAGATAGAATAAAAATCATTCATGTGTGCTTGCTAGATGCTCTTGGAAGAAACGGCATCACTTAAATAGGGTAGACACAAAATGCTGGAGTAACTCAGCGGGTCAGGCAGCATCTCGGGAGAGAAGGAATGGGCGACGTTTCAGGTCGAGACCCTTCTTCAGACCGATGTCAGGGGAGGGGCGGGATAAAGATAGGATGCAGTTGGAGGCAGGAAGACAAGTGGGAGAACTGGGAAGGGGGAGGGGGATAGAGAGGGCTTAAATAGGGCATCAAGCAGGAGCTCTATAACAAAGGCAATAGTGCAATGCACCAGAGTTCAGCATGGCCAACTTGTCTTCATGCTTGCACTCTGTTTACGTGAGTCATGGGGAAATGGTACACCTCCGTACAGACAGCACCCGTGGTCTGGATTGAACCTGGGTCTCTGGCGCTGTGAGGCAGCAACTCTACCGCTGCGCCACTGTGCCGCCCCTGCTGAGTGAATCTTTACTACGTTTGTCCTACAGCATGCACCTCTTCTTTTATCGGGTAAGAAGGCCAAAATTGAATGCAATAATTCAGGTGTGGTCTCCAAATTGAAGGCGCTGCATTAGAAGTGACTGCACCCAAGCATCTTGTTGTTATCCCTCCTCTAAGGCAGAATATGGTGATTTACAACAGTCATTAGCCAGAGAGGCCAGAAGCATCCAGCAGGCAACTACCCAGTGAAATCCACTTTGATGTTTGAAATTCCCATGACCTGAATGGCTTTCTGGAGGTCAATCGGATTTAATTGAAGTTTACTGACTACAACGATTTGGATGAACATTACATTCGTCGCACAATTAAATGGGTGTTACTTAAGTTGCTCTGATTATTCTCGCATTTAAATGTGCAGGAAGGAACTGCAGATGCTGGTTTACACCGAAGATAGGCACAAAATGCTGGAGTAACTCAGCGGGACAGGCTGCACCTCTGGAGAGAAGGGATGGATGGATGACGTTTCGGATCGAGACACTTCTTCGGTCCGAAGACCCTAAAACGTCACCCATTCCTTCTCTCCAGAGGTGCTGCCTGTCCCGCTGAGTTGCGTCCAGCCATTTTGTGCCCGTCATACTCCAGCCTTTTGTGTCTATTTTCGCATTTTAGATCTCTCGAACCCATTTACCTGCAATCTAACTGCGTAGACAGTTCTCAGTTAAAAGCTCGGGGCTTTCGAGATTATTGAGGCCGCCGATGAGGTTTGATGAGGCTGCTTACAATCAGGCACACCTAATGATGTGAACTCTGGCGATATATTGCAAAATAGCAAATTGAAGCAATGTTCCATCAGCTGTTTTATTCATTCAAGGTGCCCTAGGAATGCTGTGCTGGACAGGTGCCAGCGAGGATTGAGGCTGACAATGACAAGCAGAGGCCAAGTACATCTGCTGGGTGGGGGTGGGATTGAACTGCATCCCTATCATTAACATGGAAGGCAGTACCTGTACTCATTCCTTCCTGCTTCAGCAAGACAGCTCTCCTGAAACCACAGCCGCACTCCAAGTCACGGAGTTAAAGACAGAGGCAGCACAGAAGCTAGGCCCTTCGGCCCACCAAGTCCCACGGTCACGGCGGCGCAGCGGTAGAGTTGCTGCCTTACAGCGAACGCAGGGCCGGTTCGATCCCAACTACGGGTGCTGCCTGAACCTTCTCCCCGTGATCAGCGCGGGGTTTCCTCCCGAGATCTTCGTTTTCCCCCCGCGCTCCAAAGACGTACAGGTTTGGAGGTTAATTGGCTTGGTAAATGTAAAAATTGTCCCTAGTGTGCGTAGGATAGTGTTCGTGTGCGGGGATCGCTGGTCGGCATGGACCCGGTGGGCCGAAGGGCCTGTTTCCGCGCTGTAGTCCTAAACTAAATTAAAAGTCCATGCCAGCCATCAGACACCATTTACATTTATCCAATATTCCCCCCCCCACCCACCCACCACATGTTCATCAACGTCCCTGTAGTTCTACCACTCGCCTACGCAAGAACACACAGTGGCCGGCACAGTGGTCGAGCTGTTGCCTCACAGCGCCAGAGATCCGGGTTTGATCCTGACCTTGGGTGCTGTCTGTGTGGAGAGTGCACGTTCTCCCAGTGTCTGGGTAGGTTTCATCCGGGTGCTCCGGTTTCCTCCCACGTGCCAAGACGTGCGGGTTTGTGGATTAATTATCTTCTGTAAATTGCCCGTAAAGTGTAGGACGCGAAAGTGGAAGTATGGGATTAGTCTTGGTCTTGTCAAACTGCTTCAACCACGAGGCCTACCCCGGTTATTATTTTAATGCTCTTTTTTAGTTTAGTTTAGTTTAGAGATACAGCGCGGAAACAGGCCCTTCAGCCCACTGAGTCCGCGCCGACCAGCGATCCCCGTACACTAACACTACCCTACACACTGAGGACAATTTACACATTTACCAAGCCAATTAACCTGCAAACCTGTACCACGTTGGAGTGTGGGAGGAAACCGTAGAACTCGGAGAAAACCCATGTGGTCACGGGGAGAACGTACAAACTCCGTACAGACAGCACCCGTAGTCGGGATCGAACCCGGCTCTCCGGGGCTGCAAGCGCTTTAAGGCAGCAACTCTACCGCAGCCTCTGGGCCTACAGTGAAGAGTGAAGCAGAGACTTGAGTGAGAGGGACAAAGTGGAGAGTGGTGCAGGCCTGAAAGAGGCTTCAGCTGCAGAGTGGAGGAAGTCTAGGGTTGCCAACTGTCCCGTATTAGCCGGGACATCCCGTATTTTGGGCTAAATTGGTTTGTCCCGTACAGGACTGCCCTTGTCCTGTATTAGGCCCGGGGGGCGCTGTAGGCCCGGAAGCTGTAGGCCCAGACACTGTAGGCCCGGACAGTGTAGGCCCGGACACTGTAGGCCCGGACATTGTAGGCCCGGACACTGTAGGCCCGGACAGTGTAGGCCCGGACACTGAAGGCCCGGACACTGAAGGCCCGGACACTGTCGGCCTACAGTGTAGGCCCAGACACTGTCGGCCCGGACACTGTAGGCCCGGACACTGTAGGCCCGGACAGTGTAGGCCCAGACAGTGTAGGCCCAGACACTGTAAGCCCGGACATTGTAGGTCCGGAGGCCCGGGCACCGCCTAACTGAGGTTGCGTAGCAACCCGCCTCCCAGCCCGGGCGGCCGCCATTAGTGGAGCAGGAGCACGTGGCCGCTGGCTGGGTGAGGTCACGTGGGGCGCTGGGCAGTGACGTCACCTTGTCCCTTATTTGGGAGTGAGATCGTTGGCACCCCTAAGTTAGTCTCCAAAGGGACGTAAATGCAAGGAGAGAATTTTTAAACAGAAGACGTTAGGGGGAACTGAGAGCTAAGAGCTAAGAATCTATCAATCTCTGCCTTAAAAACATCCATTGATCTGGCTTTCACAGCGTCTGTGCAAATGATATTCCACAAGTTCACCACCCTCTGACTAAAGAAATTCCACCTCATCTCCTCACCTCCAATCTCCAAGATTAGTTCATCTTGTCATCATGTTCGGCACAGACACCGTGGGCCGAAGGGCCTGTTTGTGCGCTGCACTTTTCTACGTTCCACGTTTTACAACGAGGGAGGTGATAGGATGTGGTCAGCTGGAGGCTGGATTAATTGACGTTGATGTTGCCTGAAGAATGGGAGGCAGAATTGCCAGGAGCTGAGCAAAATCAAAAACTTCAGCAAGCAAGGCAGGAAGCCAGTGAAGAAGGTTGACCATGCTTCATAGTTGAAGTTACCAGTTTTTACTATGCAGAGGGTTTACATTAGGATGCCCAGGATTGAGTTTAGTTTGGTTTAGTTTAGTTTAGTTTAATTTAGTTTAGTGTAGAGGTACAGCATGGAAACAGGCCCTTTGGCCCACCGATTCTATGCCGATCTTTGATCAGCCATTCTCACTAGTTCTACGTTATCCCATTTACGCATCCACTCCCTACACACTAGGCTAGGGGCAACTTACAGAGGCCATTCAACCTGCAAACCCGCACATCTTTGGGATGTGGGAGGAAACTGAAGCACCCGGAGGAAACCCACACGAATAGCTAATCTGGGCACCCAAAGAAGTAAAGCTCACAGCACCAACGTCCTGGGTTCAATCCTGACCTCTGGTGCTGCCTGTGTGGAGTTTTCAAGTACTCCCTGTGACTGCGTGAGTTTCCTCCGGGCGCTCCGGTTTCCTCCCACATCCCAAAGACGTGCAGGCTGGCTGGTTCATTGGCCCTCGTGAGTAGGGAATGGATACGAAAATGGGGTAACATGGAACCAGTACAAACGGGTGATCGCTGCCTGCGTGGAGTTGTGCGAGCTCTACTTGTAATGGCGTGAGTTTCCTCCGGGTGCTCCGGTTCCCTTCCACGCCCCAAAGAGGTGCAGATTTGTAGCTTCATTGTGTCTTCCTTGGTGCGTAGGGAGTGGATGCGAAAGTGGGATAACATAGAACTACTGTGAGCGGGTGGTCGATGGTCAGCGTGGACTCGGTGGGCCAAAGGGCCTGTCTCCATGCTGTATCTCTGAACTAACTATATTTAAAACCTCTAAATATAAAGGCCTTCTTGGTTTTTCCGAATGGAAACACCGGGCTTTGAGTAATCCCAGAATCTCACTTGACCTCCACTGATTTTAGCTTTCACCGTTTAAAAGTTATTCAGACCTATCAAATGTTGGTCCTTGCGGTTACTCGGTTGGAAATCCATCTGCTGCAGTTTCTCTCTCTCTCTCTCACTTCATTTATCAATGTCTCAATGAGTTTATGGTTCAATCTACAATGCTTGCGGTGCCACCTCTCGTTGTGTGAGACAGAAACCTAGATATAATACTCTCTATTGTGTTATCAATGCCATTAATCATTAATAAATACAGTGAATAGTTGAGGACACAGCACAGGCCCCTTGAGGGTCACCACGAGTGACTTTGTTCCAATGTGTGTGTGTGTTTGTGTGTGTGTGTGTGTGTATGATTTAATCCTACCCTCTACTTTGCACCACCTCTTAACTAGGTCAATAATCTTCCTTCATGTGCTTTAGATGTATCTCATCGGGAGTTGCAGGCAACAGAATTATGTGTACCTGATATTCAGAGAACGGAGAAAATCCAGAAACTACTCAAGAGTCGTAGAATCATACGGCGTGAAAACAGGCCCTTCAGCCCAACCTGCCCACACTGACCAACACGCCCCCATCTACACTAATCCCACCTGCCTGCATTAGGCCCATATCGCTCTAAACATATCCTCCTAATCATGTACTTAAGATGGACACAAAATGCCAGAGTAACTCAGTGGGACAGGCAGCGTCTGTGGAGAGAAGGAATGGGTGACATTTCGGGTCAAGACCCGAAGTCTGAAGAAGACACTCGACCCGAAACGTCACCCATTCCTTCTATAGTCAATAGTCAATTTTATTTCTCACATACACATAAATGCGCAGTGAAATGAAAGATTACCCACAGTCCAACAAAAAGAGCAATAAAAATAAGCAATAACACACTCAAACATAAACCAACACCAAACAAAAAGAAACATCCGTCACAGTGAGTCTCCTCCAGTCACCTCTGCGGCACGGTGGCGCAGCGGTAGAGTTGCTGCCTTACAGCGAAGGCAGCGCCGGAGACTCAGGTTCGATCCTGACTACGGGCGACGTCTGTACGCACGTTCTCCCCGTGACCTGCGTGGGTTTTCTCCGAGATCTTCGGTTTCCTCCCACACTCCAAAGACGTACAGATTTGTAGGTTAATTGACTAGGTAAATGTTTTTAAAAATTGTCCCTAGTGTGTGTAGGACAGTGTTAATGTGCGGGGATCGCTGGGCGGTGCGAACTCGGTGGGCCGAAGAGCCTGTTTCCGCGCTGTATCTCTAAATCAAAATCTAAAAGAAAAACCTCCTCACTGTGATGAAAGGCCAGAATGTCTTTTCTGCCGTCTTCTCCCGCGGTCAGGCTGTTGAAGTTGCCACTCTCCAGAGATGCTGCCTGTCCCGCTGAGTTGCTCCAGCATTTTGTGTCTATCTTTGCTGGAAACAAAAGTTCCTGCAGTTCCTTCCAACACAAGTTTCTTTGTGCTGTTCAAATTAATGCCTGTGTGTGACATCCCTTGAATTTTGGACTGATGTCTTCCCAGTGAACCGTGTGCCGCGGTCACAAAGACCTCATGGTTGCCCCTGCAATGTGAAAGTCTTTAGACTGCAGACTTTGAAGAAGGATATTCTTGCTATTGAGGGCGTGCAGCGTAGGTTTACTAGGTTAATTCCCGGAATGGCAGGACTGTCATATGTTGAAAGACTGGAGCGACTAGGCTTGTATACACTGGAATTAAGAAGGATGAGAGGAGATCTTATCAAAGCGTATAAGATTATTAAGGGGTTGGACACGTTAGAGGCAGGAAACATGGTCCCAATGTTGGGGGGAGTCCAGAACAAGGGGCCACCGTTTAAGAATAAGGGGTAGGGCATTTAGAACTGAGATGACGAAAGACCTTTTCAGTCAGAGAGTTGTAAATCTGTGGAATTCACTGCCTCAGAAGGCAGTGGAGGCCAATTCTCTGAATGGACTCAAGAGAGGGCTAGATAGAGCTCTTAAGGATAGTGGAGTCAGGGGGTATGGGGAGAAGGCAGGAACGGGGTACTGATTGAGAATGATCAGCCATGATCACATTGAATGGCGGTGCTGGCTCGAAGGGCCGAATGGCCTCCTCCTGCACCTATTGTCTATTGTCTATTGACTTCAGAGACCAGCGATCACCCCGTACTCTACAACTATCCTACACACTCGGGACAAGTTACAATTTTTACTGAAGCTAATTAACCTGCAAACCTGCACCTCTTTGGAGGGAGTGTGGGAGGAAACCGCAGCAACCGGAGAAAACCCACGAGGTCACAGGGAGACGGTAAAAACTCCGTACAGGCAGCACCCGAGGTCAGGATCTCCGGTTCAGTAAGGCAGCAACTCTACCACTGCACCCACCGGGCCATCACTGAGTCGGTTCCAGTGAAAATAACTGCAGATGCTGATACAAATCGAAGGTATCGCAAAATGCCGGAGTAACTCAGCGGGTCAGGCAGCATCTCAGGAGAGAAGGAATGGGTGACGTTTCAGGTGGAGACCCTTCTTCAGTCTGAAGAAAGGTCTCGACCCGAAACATCACCCATTCCTTCTCTCCTGAGATGCTGCCTGACCTGCTGAGTTACTCCAGCATTTTGTGAATCAGTTCCTAGAATTACTCAGCAACATTAGCCAGCCATTGTGTGGTGGCGGAATTTCTCGTCTCTAAGAAACGGTTGAGCCCTATTCTCAACCTGTAACTTTAAAACTATACTCCCAAGATAGGCACGAAGTGCTGAAGTAACTCAACGACTCAAGCAATAGAGAAAAAGAATGATGGGTGACGTTTCTGAAGAAGGGTTCTGACCCGAAACGTCACCCAAGATGCTGCCTGACCCGTGTCTATCCTTGCGTCGATCTTTGGTATACACCAGCATCTGAAGTTCTTTGCTTCTACTAACTATATTCCTAATATAAGAAAATAACTTACAGATGCTGGTACAAATCGAAGGTATTTATTCACAAAATGCTGGAGTAACTCAGCGGGTCAGGCAGCATCTCGGGAGAGAAGGAATGGGTGACGTTTCGGGTCGAGACCCTTCTTCAGACCGTCACCCATTCCTTCTCTCCCGAGATGCTGCCTGACTTGCTGAGTTACTCCAACTATATTCCTAATATGGCCAGCAGGAAACTGGTGCACATTCCTGGTCGGAAATGCACCTCCAACTACTTTAGGAAGGAAGACAAAATATTCTTGAGCCCCAGTATCCATTACCAGGCTGGTTCTTAATTTAGTGCCCCAGAGCAGAGCCTCGTTCATTTACGTCACTGACTCTTACAAAGACCACAACAAATTAGGGCGGCACGGTGGCGCAGCGATAGAGTTGCTGCCTGACAGCGTCAGAGACCCGGGTGCGATCCTGACTACGGGTGCCGTCTGTACGGAGTTTGCACGTTGTCCCCGTGACCCGCGTGGGTTTTCTCCGGGTGCTCCGGTTTCCTCCCACACTCCAAAGATGCGCAGTTCTGTCGGGTAATCGTTCTTCTGTAAATTGCCGCTGGTGTGTGGGATCGAACTAGCGCGCAGGTGATCGCTTGTCGGCGAGGTCTCGGTGGGCCGAAGGGCCTGCTTCCACGGTGGATCTCCGGACCAAACTAAACAAATCATTCGTACTCAAAAGGACACGAAATGCATGAATAACTCGGCAGCATCTCTGAAAAACCCATGGATGGATGGGTTGACGTTTCGGGTCGAGAACCCTTCTTCAGACTGAAGAGGTGACTCGACCCAAAACGTCACCCATTCCTTCTCTGCGGAGATGCTGCCTGACCCGATGAGTTGCTCCTGAGTTTTGTGTCTAACATAGAAAGTTGTAATGTGGACATGGTTAGTGGCTTGGTGTTTGTGATCTCGATGCTGCACGTGCTTCAGAGATGAATTCCAATGACATGATGGAATAAAAACGTTCCACAGTTGGAGTCAATGGTGTGTGGACCCTGAGGCTCAGGAGCTTTTGTTTCTCCTCACCCACCGTGAATATAAACTTACAATTGAAAAACGTTTCCCCTGATCTCCCCGCCCCCACCCCACCCCCCACATAAAACAAACCAAAGAACATTAACACATCTTTTTTTAAACACACTAAAAATAACAAAAAAGACAAAAAGACAGACAGACTGTGGGCGAGGCTGTCATCGCTGATCGAGCCACACGGAGGTTTTCGTATTGTTCTGTGATAGCAACTGTGGTTCTTTGCGGTCAACTGTGACATTAAGACTGCTCCACAATTTTTAACGAGTATTTTCACACCAGTCAAAAAGTATTAGTCAAAAGGACTGAAAGATTACACGTTCTCCCAGCGACCGTAGGGCTTTCCTCCGGGTGCTCTGGTTTCCTCCCACATCCCAAAGACTTCACAAGTTCATAAGTGATAGGAGCAGAATTAGGCCATTCGGCCCATCAAATCTACTCCACTATTCAATCATGGCTGATCTATCTCTTCCTCCTAAACCCATTCTCCTGCCTTCTGCCCATAACCCCTGACACCCGTACTAATCGAGAATTTGTCAATCTCCGCCTTAAAAATATCCACTGACTTGGCCTCCACAGCCGTCTGTGGCAATGAATTCCACAGATTCTCCACCCTCTGACTGAAGAAATTCCTCCTCGTCTCCTGTCTAAAGGTACGTCCTTTCATTGTGAGGCTGTGCCCTCCGGTCCTAGACTCTCCCACTAGTGGAAACATCCTATCCACGTCATTTTCCCGTCACACGGTATTTTCTTTTGTGGTGGTGCTTATTTTTATTTTCATGACAAATCGCTTTATCTTAAAGGTCAAATTCGATTCAATGTTCTAGTGTGAGAGTGGGAGGCTACATGTTTTAGCACCTGGTTTATTGATCTAAGAATAAGGTGCCTTTAACTATTTAGACTACAGTCCATTTACACAGTCATATCCGGATTGCCTTCTCGAGTCCCTTTGTACTTCCTTTCTAGTTTATTTACCCAGTTTTTCATTGCATCCAATAACCCACCTCTTATATTTACAGCATCAACTCTTTACTGAATCCCTCACCTGTTTAACTTGTGATACAAATCATGGAAACCTCTCCCTCCTCGTACTGATCGAGAATCTGTCAATCTCCGCCTTAAAAATATCCATTGACTTGGCCTCCACAGCCGTCTGTGGCAATGAATTCCACACCTGTGCGCACCTATAACCTGCCATGCTTTTTCCCTGCCCATGATTTCCCCGCCCTTCCTGCTTTCTTCCCCCCCCACCCTTCCCACCCCCACCGCCCCAACTGCAATCAATCTAAAGAAGGGCCCCGATCCAAAACGTCACCCATCCACGTTCTCCAGGGATGCTGTCTGACCCATTGAGTCACTCCAGCACTTTGTGTCAATCTTAAATTAACTGTCTCATTGGGTGGAGAAAAGATACATAAGGTCATAGAAACATAGACTAGGTGCAGGAGGAGGCCATTTGGCCCTTCGAACCAGCACCGCCATTCACTGTGATCATCCACAATCAGTAACCCGTGCCTGCCTTCTCCCCATATCCCTTGATTCCGCTAGCCCCTAGAATCCTATCTAACTCTCTTTTAAATCCATCCAGTGAATTGGCCTCCACTGCCTTCTGTGGCAGAGAATTCCACAAATTCACAACTCTCTGGGTGAAAACGTTTTTTCTCGCCTCAGTTTTAAATGGCCTCCTCTTTATTCTTAGACTGTGTCCCCTGGTTCTGGACTCCCCCAACATTGGGAACATTTTTCCTGCATCTAGCTTGTCCAGTCCTTTTAGAATTCTATACGTTTCTATAAGATCCACTCTCATCCTGCTAAAGGTCATCAATGATGGTAGAAGAATTAGGCCATTCGGCCCATCATGTCTACTCCGCCATTCAATCATGGCTGATCGGTATCTCCCTCCTAACCCCATTCTCCTGCCTTCTCTCCCCATAACCACTGGCACCCGTACTGATCAAGAATCTATCTATCTATCTCTGCTTTAAAGATATCCATGATATCTTGATACTACTTGGAGATGAGCAGAGGAGTCATATCCCACGCTCTGGCTAACGTTGCTCCAAGGGAGGGGTCTGATAGGCAGATGGTTGGGCAAAGGCCTGAGATGAAACAAAGTGACAAAAGGTGTGAGACAAAAGGATTGTTGAGTTGAGAATCGTGAAGCTGGAGGAAGGAATGTAGGTGGAAGGGGAGGATGTGGGGAGGAAAAGGTGTGTGTTCAGCTGGGCCACAGAGGAGAGAGGCAGGGGGAAACAAAGGAGTCATTCAGTAGTTATCTAAAATTGGAGAATTCAGCGTTCACACCATTGGGTTGCACAGTAAGACACCCAGGTGGAATGTGAGAGGTTTGGGTTTATGCACAACGGTTGGCCCTGAGAACGACAGCTAATTTTCTTCTTCTCAACATCAGGCATGAAGACAAGTATCACAACTCCACTAGTGTCCAGACTTAAGTAAAGCAGGACGCTGGCCACGAATTGATATTGCCTGGTTTAGTTTAGAGATACAGCGCGGTAACAGGCCCTTCGGCCCACCGGGTCCGCGCCGACCAGCGATCCCCGCACATTAACACCAGCCTACACACTCTAGGGAGATTTTTTTAAACATTTACCAAACCAATTAACCTCCAAACCTGAACTTCTTTGGAGTGTGGGAGGAAACCGAGGATCTCGGAGGAAACCCACGCAGGTCACGGGGAGAACGTACAAACTCCGTACAGACGGCACCCGTAATCGGGATCGAACCCGGGTGTCCGGCGCTGCATTCGCTGTAGGGCAGCAACTCTACCGCTGCGCCACCGTGACCGCCCCGCCCCTAAAGTTATGAGTGATATTTTTATATCACTCATCTGGTAGGTTTGTTGACTTATTAAGCGTTTACAGACCAGACAGTGTACACTACTCTGCATTTTCCATCGGTCTTTTCAGAGAGCAGATGTTATCAGCTGTGGCAAGACTTAAACATCTGAGCAGAAAATTCTGCTTTGTGAAGGCAATAAAACTACTTTCAATTGTTTCCATGCTCGAAGAGAAAGAAATTGGACACCCACCTTTATCTATGCCAGTTCTCGTAACTTTCTAAAATCATGATTCTCTTCTTCCAAAACCTTGTGCCAGGATAGAGTTCAAGACTTAACATTGTTCAATTATTGTTCACATAAAAGTGTGGCACGGTGGCGCAGGGGGTAGAGTTGCTGCCTTACGCTGCCAGAGACCCGGGTTCGATCCTGACTACAGGTGCTGTCTGTACGGAGGTTGTACGTTCTCCCTGTGACCACGTGGGTTTTCTCTGGGTGCTCCGGTTTCCTCCCACACTCCAAAGACGCACAGTTTTGTAGGTTAATTGTCCCTGGTGTGTAGGACAGAATGAACGAGTGTACGGGGTGATCGCTGGTTTGCCGCGGTCGAGGTGGGCCGAAGGGCCTGTTTCCACCTTGTAGCTCTAAACTGAACTAAACTAAACCAAACTGAACTATCAATGAAGAAGGGTCTCGACCCGAAACGTCACCCATTCCTTCTCTCCAGAGATGCTGCCTGTCCCGCTGAGTTACTCCAGCGTTTTGTCTCTAAACTAGGCAGCAGGAATGGAAAACAAAATTATTATTAGCTGCTGCTTTACAACTCCATTAATGCAATGCCATAACCAATAGATATATAATATTCAATAATGCCATGAATTATTAGTAGTACATGGTAACCAGATCATAAGAGTGCAAACCAAAGATCATAAAAGTTTATGGTATTTCCACATGATCGAGTGAAATGAGTCATAGGAAAGTATGAGGTGAGGTAGCGCTGGTCGGCATGGACTCGGTGGGCCGAAGGGCCTGTTTCCACGCTTGATCTCTAAACTAAGCTAAGTGACTTATTGAAACATATAAGATAATTAGGGGATTGGACACATTAGAGGCAGATAACATGTTCCCAATGTTGGGGGAGTCCAGAACAAGGGGCCACAGTTGAGAATAAGGGGTAGGCCATTTAGAACGGAGATGAGGAAGAACTTTTTCAGTCAGAGGGTGGTGAAGGTGTGGAATTCTCTGCCTCAGAAGGCAGTGGAGGCCAGTTCGTTGGATGCTTTCAAGAGAGAGCTGGACAGAGCTCTTAAGGATAGCGGAGTGAGGGGGTATGGGGAGAAGGCAGGAACGGGGTACTGATTGAGAGTGATCAGCCATGATCGCATTGAATGGCGGTGCTGGCTCGAAGGGCTGAATGGCCTACTCCTGCACCTATTGTCTATTGTCTATTGTCTATTGACTGTAAATTAGACTGTTGACTAAATACTGCCCAGCTAATGCTATTACACATACTCACTATCTATAAGAAAATAAGTGCAGATGCTGGTACAAATCAAAGGTATTTATTCACAAAAAGCTGGAGTAACTCAGCAGGTCAGGCAGCATCTCAGGAGAGAAGGAATGGGTGATGTTTCGGGTCGAGACCCTTTGTCTGAAGAAGGGTCTCGACCCAAAACGTCACCCATTCCTTCTCTCCTGAGATGCTGCCTGACCTGCTGAGTTACTCCAGCATTTTGTGAATAAATACTCACTATGTATTATCATTGGTGCAAGTGCCATGCGTAAAATTTCAACCGCATGCCACATCCCCACTGATAGTTTTTCACACTGTTTTGTGAATGGAGTTTCATCTTACTATAAAATTAAATGAACAAAATTCTTGGGCAACAGTGAGGCCTTTATGGTGGAATAAAGGTCGGGATTGCTGTCGAGTGTTGCAAAGAACAATAGCGATCACGGCCCACATCTCTGATTAGTAATCAGCGGCCGATTCATTTAGATTCACGTCGGGTCTACGGGCTTTACAACGGCTCATCCAGAATGCAAAGAGGAACACACTGAGGCAATCAGCTCCAGTTTTGGGGTAGGTTAAGCTAACTCCTGACACATAAAGGCCATTCTGTTCGCATCAGAAAGGATGCGACAGTACGACTGGGATGTCTTGAATAACTGCCATTCAGTAAGTGCCAAGCCCCACAACAGACTGGTGGGATGAATGAAAGGGAGCTCTGCCCCCCGATGATGTAAGCTTCCTGAGCATGTGAGCCAGGACAGGGGGCGGTTTCACTGCGAGAATCATCGACCGACTTGTAGCAGCACAGCCCTGCGATAACAGGGTGGGAATATCAAACTGATGCCATCGCAGGCAGGATAACAGCAGGGAATGCTGCAGGCATCCTGGTAGCAGATTTATTTAGGCGCCCAGTCTTGCAAAACTAGCAACGTAGTCAGCTGACTGTTTACACTGTGTGTGTGGTTCACCAACTGATGACCGCTTTTGATTGTACCTTCTTAATTAAACTATCTCGGGGCGTTCTATAGAACTTACAATAGAACAGTAGTATAAGAGAATAACTGCAGATGCTGGTACAAATCGAAGGTATTTATTCACAAAATGCTGGAGTAACTCAGCGGGTCAGGCAGCATCTCAGGAGAGAAGGAATGGGTGACGTTTCAGGTCGAGACCCTTCTTCAGACTGATGTCAGGGGGGCGGGACAAAGGAAGGATATAGAATAGAACAATACAATAGAACAGTCCGGGGCGGCAACAGGCCCTTCGGCCCACAGCGCCCTCGCCGAACATGAGTTAAAGTTTGGTTTATTGTCACGTCTACCGAGAAATGAAAAGCTTTTGTTGCGTGCTAACCGGTCAGGGGAAAGACAAAACACGATTACAGTTGATCCATTTACATGATAAGGGAATAACGTTTAGTGCAAGGTAAAGCCAGCAAAGTCTGATCAAGGATAGCCCGAGGATCACCAGTGAGGTAGATAGTATAGATCGTATAGATAACAGAGGCAGATGAGTCTAACGAAGGGTCTCGACCCAAACGTCACCTATTCCTTTTCTCCAGAGATGCTATCTGCCCCCCTGAGTTACTCCAGCTTTTTGTGTCCATATTGTAGTTCAGATTTAGATTTTTTTTAGATTTAGAGATACAGCGCAGAAACAGGCCCTTCGGCCCACCGGGTCCGTGCCGCCCAGCGATCCCCGCACATTAACACTATCCTACACCCACTAGGGACAATTTTTACATTTGCCCAGCCAATTAACCTACATTCCTGCACGTCTTTGGAGTGTGGGAGGAAACCGAAGATCTCGGGGAAAACCCACGCAGGTCACGGGGAGAACGTACAAACTCCGTACAGACGGCGCCCGTAGTCAGGATCGAACCTGAGTCTCCGGCGCTGCATTCGCTGTAAGGCAGCAACTCTACCACTGTGCCACCGTGCCATTAGAGGACTGCTCTCTGGATGTGTAATCTGCTCTGTCTGTGCGGAGGCCTGTCCAAAATGATATCAACTGCTGAAGTAGAAGGTATCACAAAATGCTGGAGTAACTCAGCGGGTCAGGCAGCATCTCAGGAGAGAAGGAATGGGTGACGTTTTAGGTCGAGACCCTTCTTCTTGGTAGATGACTCTTGACTCTTGAGGTGAACATGTGGGACTCTGAAACCAGATCCCTCCTTCTCAGTATAAGAAAATAACTGCAGATGCTGGTACAAATCGATTTATTCACAAAATGCTGGAGTAACTCAGCAGGTCAGGCAGCATTTCGGGAGAGAAGGAATGGGTGACGTTTTCGGGTCGAGACCCTTCTTCAGACCCTCCTTCTCAGATCTGATCAGATTCGGGACGGTGCAGGTTCCAACGGGATAATCACAGGAAAATGATTCCTTGAAGCCTTGGGTTGGTAAATCAGTGTTTACAAATGCAAACAAACAAAAACAAACATTAGCTGCCAATATTGGAAACTTGTAATGTAAACAGTAAATTTGTGAATTAGCCATTGGATGCTTCGACAGCTGCTAACATTCCATGTCCTGAGAAGACTTCTGAGCTGGCAAAGAACTTGCAAACAAACGACGAGCCTGACGTCCAACCACATCGTTGCTGTGGGGTTGCCAAGGCTACAGGGCGGCCCAGGACAGCCAACAACTGGAGGTGACCACCCCACCATCGGCAAACCAGGAGGGAAATCAACCAGAGGAACATTTAGTGTGGGAAGGAACTGCAGACGCTGGTTTAAATCGAGGAGAGACACAAAATGCTGGGGTAACTCAGCGGGACAGGCAGCATCTCTGGAGAGAAGGAATGGGTGACGTTTCTGATTGAAGAAGTCTGACGGAGTCTGAAGAAGGGTCTCGACCCAAAACGTGGGGGTGGTGACGTCACCCTTTGTCCCTTATTTGGGAGTGAGGATGTTGGCAACCTTACTAATAAAGGACAAGGGCGTACGGGACAAACTAATTTAGCCCAAAATACAGGACGTCCCGGCTAATACGGGACAGTTGGCGACCCTAGCAGCAAACCAGATGGAGTCAAGGCCATTGAGAATGGGAGTCCGTTCATAGAAGGACAACAATAAAATGGCTACATCAAATTCCATAACATAGACACAAAGTGCTGGAGTAACTCTGGAGAAAAAGGATGGGAGATGTTTTGGGTCAGGACCTTTCTTCCTGAAACATCACCCACCCCTTTTTCTCCAAAGATGCTGAGCTACTCCAGCACTTTGTGTCTATCTTTGGTATAAACCAGCATCTGCAGTTCCTTGTTTATAAATTCCTTACGATGTTGTGGTAAAATTGCCGATAGGTTTCCGGTAGATTGTTGATGACGTTCAGGCAGATAAGATAATTTAAAATCTTATTTTAGCTGTTGTCAGTGGCGCTAATTTTAATGGGAGTTCAGTGTGTTCCTTCAGTGGGGTTATAACTCAAGGAAAGATAAAGACTGGTATTTGGAATTTCTTAGTTTAGTTTAGCTCAGCTCCCCCCCCCCCATCATGAAGAAGGGTCTCAACCCAAAACATCACCCATTCCTTCTCTCCAGAGATGCTGTTTGTCCCGCTGAGTTACTCCAGCATTTTGTGTCTATCCAAGATTCAAGATTCAAGATTCAAGATAGCTTTATTTGTCATCCAATATTGGACGAAATTCTGTCACCCACAGTCCAACAATAAAAGCATTAAATAGGCATTAAAATTACACAACCCCAAAAACACACAAAAAAGAAACATCCATCAAAGAAACATCCATCACAGTGAGTCTCCTCCTCCAGTCCTCTCTCTCCTCACTGTGATGGAAGGCCACAGTGTCTTTTCCCTTCTCCTGCTGTCCTCTCCCGCGGCCAGGTTGTTGTGGTTGGAGGCCGCGCCGGACGGTCCACAGCGGGCCGAGCCTAAGGCGAGTCGCAGCCGCTCCCGCAGCCTCCGAAGACGGCCGGCTCCGCCGATGATAAGTCCGATCCGGGGCGGGCGAACACGCTGCTGCTGCCGCTGTTGCTGCACGTCGGGGCGGTCGTGGCTCCCGACATTGAAGCCCCCGCCCAGCAGAGAAACATCCCACGGCATATTTTAGGCCGCGCCGGACGGTGAAATGTCCGCGGCCCAAGCCCCGCGATCCGGGGCGGGCGAACCCGCTGCCGCTGCCGGAGCTCCCGATGTCGGCATCCACGCGGCCCGAGCCTAAGGCGAGTCACAGCCGCTCCCGCAGCCTCCGAGGACGGCCGGCTCCAGTGATGGTAAGTCCGATCCGCGGGCTCTGTGAACCAGAGCCCTGGGGGCCGACAGCTCCAGGAGTTGGGCCGATGGTAGGCCGCAGCAGGAACGGAGACAATACCCAGAAAACAAAGGTCGGGTCTCCGTTCGGAAGGGACACATATTTACAATTTTACAGTTCCCCCCCTCCCCCCCACATACACACATAGTACACAAACACAAAAACACAACATCACAACTACAATTAAGACAAAAAAACAACAAAAACACAAAGACAAATGGACCGCAGGTAAGCCGCAGCTGCTAGGGCAACGCCGCCATTTTGGACCCCCGGTGTAAACCAGCATCTGCAGTTCCTTCCTGCTCATCCTTCCCTGAGGCAATGTTCCAGTCAAAGTCCACCGTTCCCTGGAGCCCAGATATGCATGTTTCCAGTGAAGGTGTTGCACATGGATGGACTGTGAGAATTCCTGGTGACCTTCATTGCCCAGGACAATGTATACGACGTTGGTGAGGCCGCATTTAGAATATTGTGTTCAGTTCTCGGCACCTTGTCTAGGGTGCAGCGTAGGTTCACGAGATTGATCCCTGGGATGGCGGGACTGACATATGAGGAAAGATTGAAAAGACTAGGCTTGTGTTCACTGGAGTTTAGAAGGACGAGAGGGGATCTTAGAGAAACATATAAAATTATAAAAGGACTGGACAAGCTAGATGCAGGAAAAATGTTCCCAATGTTGGGCGAGTCCAGAACCAGGGGCCACAGTCTTAGAATAAAGGGGAGGCCGTTTAAAACTGAGGTGAGAAAAAACTTTTCCACCCAGAGAGTTGTGAATTTGTGGAATTCTCTGCCACAGAGGGCAGTGGAGGCCAAATCACTGGATGGGTTTCAGAGAGAGTTAGATAGAGCTCTAGGGGCTAGTGGAATCAAGGGATATGGGGAGAAGGCAGGCACTGGGTATTGATTGGGGACGATCAGCCATGATCACAATGAATGGCAGTGCTGGCTCGAAGGGCCGAATGGCCTCCTCCTGCACCTATTTTCTATGTTTCTATGAATGATGTTGT
This sequence comes from Rhinoraja longicauda, assembly GCF_053455715.1. Lineage (NCBI taxonomy): Eukaryota > Metazoa > Chordata > Chondrichthyes > Rajiformes > Arhynchobatidae > Rhinoraja > Rhinoraja longicauda. The sequence continues at coordinate 9,387,608 of NC_135973.1, forward strand.
CAAGCTGGAAAGATTTACGAAAGGATATTACCAGGGCTAGAGGGTCTGGGCTCTCGCGAGAGGTTGAGTAGGCCGGGACTCTGATTCCTTGGAGCGCCGGATGGAGGAGGGGGGATCTTATTGCGATGTAAAAAATCATGATAGGAACAGATCGGGTGGATGCACAGTGTCTTGCCCAGAGTAGGTGAATCGAGGACCAGAGGACATGGGTTTAAGGTGAAGGGGAAAAGATTTAATAGGAGTCTGAGGGGTAACTTTTTCACACAAAGGGCGTTGGGTTTATGGAACAAGCTGCCAGAGGAGGTAGTTGAGGCTGGGACTATTCCAACTTTGAACAAACAATTAGACAGGTACATGGATAGGACAGGTTTGGAGGGATATGGACCAAACACAGGCAGGTGGGACTAGTGTAGCTGGGACACGTAAGAAAATAGCTGCAGATGCTGGTACAAATCGAAGGTATTTATTCACAAAATGCTGGAGTAACTCAGCAGGTCAGGCAGCATCTCAGGAGAGAAGGAATGGGCGACGTTTCGGGTCGAGACCCTTCAGTCTGAAGAAGGGTCTCGACCCGAAACGTCGCCCATTCCTTCTCTCCTGAGATGCTGCCTGACCTGCTGAGTTACTCCAGCATTTTTGTGCAGCTGGGACATGTTGGCCTGCGTGGGCAAGTAGGGCCGAAGGGCCTGTTTCCACACTGTACCACTCTATGACTCTAGGGCAGCGACGTGTGAGATCTGGTGACTTCCAAGAACGTCGGATGTAGTGAAAGAAAATCAAGCCAAAGACTTAAATCGAGCAAAATAACCTTCAAGGAAACAAAATGGGTGCACAGGGGAACTTTAAATAAGTCATTGCTACCCCTTATGAAATAAATGAAAATCCTGCTTCTGGTTCTGACAGCTCCAACCCAGCTCTCCATCTAACAGGAAGAAAAATGACCAAACGCCCACACTGACCTACTTATGCCAAAAGACATAAGAATGCAATCCGTCCACCCTCTCTATAAACACAAGGTTTTTTTCCAGGAGAAGTGCTGTTTTCTTTTTATAGCTCGCGATGCTGCACATCTACAGTTTCAGGAAGAGGAAGACCTGAATGTTAGTTTGTAACTGATAGAACGGTCTTTAGTTGCTGGATTGATTTACCAGCAGCTTGCCACATCAATTATTCACCCAATTAAATGTGTTATTCTGAGCATAACGCATCAGGGAATGTATGCAATAGGATTTTGGAAACTCTATTCAGAGTAGTATTTGCACAAATAGGCACTTTGTGGATCAGTCACTGAAAACAAATACTAGTCCTCCATCACTCAGAGTGAGCACATTGGACACTGTTCACAAAAGGTCTGTGCGTTTGAACAGTCTGTGTTCTGTGCTCTGTGAGGAGAGGCAGTCAGGCAAGCAGACAAAAGACTTTTTGAACATACTTTTCTTTTTGATGTTTGGTTACCTGTTCCGTGATGTCAGCAAATAGTTTGTCGAGCACAGCGTGTGCCACTTTTTGGTCGCTGCCGCCGAGTGTTTACTTTAGTTTGGCTTGGTTTACTTTAGAGATACAGCGCGGAACACAGGCTCTTCGACCCAACGGGCCCACGCCGTCCAGCGATCCCCGCACACGATGGCACTAGCCCACACGCACAAGCGACAATTTACAATTTACAAAGAGTCCTCGCCAACTGAGCAGCATTTTGGTGGGAATTGGATTGAAGGTGCAGGAGAAGTTTCCCATGGTCAATGGTGGGGTGAAAGTGAGGCAAACCTGGCAGGGATATGCAAGGAATGGAGGGATCAGTAAACTGCCAGCAGATGCAGAGAATAGAGGGGTATGGATCATTTCATATCATATCATATCATATATATACAGCCGGAAACAGGCCTTTTCGGCCCTCCAAGTCCGTGCCGCCCAGTGATCCCCACACATTAACACTATCCTATACCCACTAGGGACAATTTTTACATTTACCCAGCCAATTAACCTACATACCTGTACGTCTTTGGAGTGTGGGAGGAAACCGAAGATCTCGGAGAAAACCCACGCAGGTCACGGGGAGAACGTACAAACTCTTTAGAGTACAGCACCCGTAGTCAGGATCGAACCTGAGTCTCCGGCGCTGCATTCACTGTAAAGCAGCAACTCTACCGCTGCGCTACCGTGCCGCCCACAAGACAGTGGAGGCCAAATAGACAATAGACAATAGGTGCAGGAGTAGGCCATTCAGCCCTTCGAGCCAGCACCACCATTCAATGTGATCATGGCTGATCATTATCAATCAGTACCCTGTTCCTGCCATCTCTGGATGCTTTCAAGAGAGAGTTAGATAGAGCTCTGAATGATAGCGGAGTCAGGGGGTATGGGGAGAGGGCAGGAACGGGGTACTGATTGGGGATGATCAGCCATGATCACATTGAATGGCGGTGCTGGCTCAAAGGGCCGAATGGCCTCCTCTTGCGCCTATTGTCTATTGTCAGAGTAGAGGAAATTGGTTCAGCTTGACATCATGTTTAGTGCAGACATTGTGGCTCAAAGGGCCTTTGTTGAATGTGTTTAGTTTCGTTTAGTTTCGTTTCGTTTCGTTTCGTTTCGTTTCGTGTAGTGTAGTGTATTGTCATGTGTACCGAGGTACAGTGAAAAGTTTTTGTTGCACGCCAACCAGTCAGCAAAAAAACAGTACATGATTACAATCGAGCCGTTTACTGTGTATAGATACATGACAAGGGAATAACGTTGAGTGCAAGGTAAAGCCAGCAAAGTCCGATCGTGTTCTTTGGATATTAAATCTAAAGAACATCCTCTTACTTTAAGTCCAAAGTGGCCAAATATCAGATGCAGCCGGGTTATTAGGAAGTAACTTCGGATGCTGGTTTACACCGAAGACAGACATAAAATGCTGGAGTAACTCAGCGGGTCAGGCAGCATCTCTGGAGAGAAGGAATGGGTGATGTTTTGGGTCTAGAACACCCTCTTTCTTTAAGTCGAAAGTGGCCAAACATCAGATGCAGCCGGGTTGTTAATGTAACAATTTACTCATAAACCTCACCAAATATTGGCGTGACTTTGTGACTAGTACTCGGAACTGATAAGAAGGCACTATCTACTCTGTGAAAGATGCTGATTAAAGCTTCTGGGCATTATCTGCAGGAACCAGGACATCTAAAAATAGGAACACTTCAAGCTGATAAAATTCCCCTTTTAATAAACGGAGAGAGGACACCTATTTTTCTGCACAATTGATTGCCTGTTAATGCAATGGCATGAACGTGAGGTTTCCAGCGATAAGATCTGGGACCTGGATTCCTCAGGGGCTACGCAGATCTCCTGCTGTTACTGTTCAGTTCAGTTCAGTTCGGAGATACAGCACGGAAACAGGCCCTTCGGCCCACCGAGTCTGCGCCGACCAGCGATCCCCGCACACTAACACCAGCCCACACACACACTCGGGACAATTTTCAATTATACCAAGCCAATTAACCTACAAACCTGCACGTCTTTGGAGTGTTTGGAGGAAACCAACGATTTCACGCAGGTCACTGGGAGAGCGTACAAACTCTGTACAGACAGCGCCCGTGGTCAGGATCGAACCCGGGTCTCTAGCGCTGTAAGGCAGCAACTCTACCGCTGCGCCACCGTGCCGACCTCCTTTTAGAACCCTTGACCCTGGGAAACAGACTGCATGTGCTCACATTGTCCGTACACCTCAATAAGGTCAACACTTTGCCCCTTCCCCTCCAAAGTAAGTCACAGCCTTTCCAAACTCTTTCTATTATTCAAGTCTGCATGAGCAGGTAACATCCTGGCGATCTGAGTGAATCGCTTAACACAGAACATAGAAAAGTACAGCATGGGAACAGCCCCTTGGACTCACGATGAGGGTTGCCAACTGTCCCGTATTAGCCGGGTCATCCCGTGTTTTGGGCTAAATTGGTTTGTCCCCTATGGGACCGCCCTTGTCCCGTATTAGGCCCGGGGGGCGCTGTAGGCCCGGACGCTGTAGGCCCGGACGATGTAGGCCCCGACCATGTAGGCGTGGACAATATAGGTGCGGACAGTGTAGGAGCCGACAGTGTAGGTGCGGACAGTGTAGATGCGGACAGTGTAGGCCTGGACAGTGTAGGTCCGGACAGTGTAGGCCTGGACAGTTTAGGTGCGGACAGTGTAGGTGGACAGTGTAGGTGCGGACAGTGTAGGTGCGGACAGTGTAGGCCTGGACAGTGTAGGCCTGGACAGTGTAGGCCTGGACAGTGTAGTTCCGGACAGTGTAGGCGCGGACAATATAGGTGCAGACAGTGTAGGAGCCGACAGTGTAGGTCCGGACAGTGTAGGTGCGGACAGTGTAGGTGCGGACAGTGTAGGTGGACAGTGTAGGTGCGGACAGTGTAGGCCTGGACAGTGTAGGCTCGGACAGTGTAGACCCGGACAGCGTAGGTGGACAGTGTAGGCCTGGACAGTGTAGGCCCGGACAGTGCAGGCATGGACAGTGTAGGTCCGGACAGTGTTGGTGCGGAGGCCCGGGCGCCGCCTAACGGAAGTTGCGTAGCAACCCGCCTCCCGGCCCGGGCGGCCACCGTTGGTGGAGCGGGAGTACATGGCCGCTGGCTGGGTGAGGTCACGTGAGGCGTGGGGTGGTGACGTCATCTTGTCCCGTATTTGGGAGTGAGATAGTTGACACCCTTACTCACAATGTCTGTGCTGAACACAATGCCAAGATAAACTCATCTCATCTGCCTGCATGTGATCCATATCCCTGCATTTCCTGCCTATCCATGTGCAAATCTAAAAGTGTGTGGCTATCTAATCACAACTCTTATTCCGCACACAGAGAACAGAACCACGGGCCAGAGGCCCTGTTTCCATGCTCTGCCTAGTTTCATTCATTGATTGAATTGATTAAAAGATTCTGCATGGAAACAGGCCCTTCGGCCCACCAAGTCTACACCGACCATCAATCACCCGATCACACTAGTTCTATGTTATCCCACTTTCTCATCCACTCCCTACACACTAGCGGGCAATTTAGAATGGCCAATTTACCTTTAAACCCACAAGTCAGGAGATATGGGGAGAAGGCAGGAGAATGTTTAGAGAGGGTCTCGACCCGAAACGAGCTGAAGAAGGGTCTCGACCTGAAACGTCACCCATTCCTTCTCTCCAGAGATACTGCCTGTCCTGCTGAGATACTCCAGCATTTTATGTCTACCCTCGGTTTAAACCAGCTTCTGCAGTTCTTTGCAATGAATGTTTAGTTTAGTTTAGTTTAGTTTAGTTTAGTTGTTACGTGTACCGAGGTACAGTGAAAAGCTTATGTTGCGTGCGAACCAGTCAGCGGAAAGACAATACATGAATGGGTTTAGGAGGGAGAGATAGATCAGCCATGATTGAATGACAGAGTAGACTTGATGGGCCGAATGGCCTAATTCTGCTCCTATCACTTATGAACTAATGACGTCTTTGGGATGTGGAAGGAAACTAGAGCACCCGGAGGTAATCCATACGGTCACTGGGAGAAGGTGTAATCTTTCAGTCCTTTTGACTAAAAAGAAACCTCACCTCATATATGTGTAATCATCGTTGAAAAGAGACCTCACCTCATATATGTGTAATCATCTTAACCTTTTCAAAATTAGCCTGGAGGAAGGTTGGCTGCGTTATTGTTCAAATTCACTTCGTACAATTGGTTTCATAAGTGTCATAAATGATAGGAGTAGAATTCGGCCATTCGGCCCATCGTCTACTCCACCATTCAATCAAGGCAGATCCCTCCTAACCCCATTCTGCTGCCTTCTCCCCGTAACCCCCGACACCCGTACAAATCAAGAGCAGGTTGCTTGAGTATATGAGCGCACGATGTGTTGGAAGGAACTGCAGATGCGGGTTCATACCGAAGAAAGACAGAAAGTGCTGGAGTAACAAGATAAGAGTGCCGATTTAGACACAAAATGCTTGAGTAACTCAGCGGGTCAGGCAGCATCGCTGGGAAAAAAAGAAATAGGCGATGTTTCAGGTCAGAACCAGTCTGAAGAAGGGTCTCGACCCGAAACGTCACCTGTTCCTTTTCTCCAGCGGTACTGCCTGACCCGCTGAGTTACCCCAGCATTTTGTGTCTAAATCAGCACTCTATCTTGGTCGTCATCAAGTTTGAATGTAAACCTAGTTGTCAGCCAAAGAGAGAGACAAAATGCTGGGGTAACTCAGCGGGTCAGGCAGCATCTCTGGAGGGAAGGAATAGGTGACGTTTCGGGTCGAGACCCTTCTTCAGACTGGACTGGTTCAGAGTCTGAAGAAGGCTTCTGACCCGAAACGTTGCCAATTTCTTTTTTCCCCAGAGATACTGCCTGACCCGCTGAGTTACTCCAGCATTTTGTGTCTAACTCAGCTCTCTATCTTTGGTATACACCCGCATCTGCAGTACCTTCTTTATTCAGATCCTTGTCGCTGTAGGTCATCGTATTTACATAAGGATGGTCCATACCTCTGGTGGGGTGGGATGGTGTTGGAATACTGTTCACATGACATTATTGTTATTCTGCGCCATTTCATTCCAACCAGGAACTCTACTCTGTGAATCCACTCTGCTGTGAAATTTGCATATCAATTCGCATCCAGACACATCGGATCATGTTGGCTCAGTCTTTTGTTAGCAAACTCGCGGAAGGCTCAGATATCAGGTTTGTTGGGTTTACAGGGGCGTGCCTGCCTGCACCAACAGGTTACGTACGCTCTTGTGCAAACTGATGCGAGACGGTGTGAATCATAAACAAGACCTTCACACGGCTGAAGGGAAAGCTTCACAGGACCATAACACGACAAAAAAAAAACCTTTCGGGAGCACACCCAGCTCGCTGGTCTGCCCGTAACTTGTTGATCTCCCAAAGCTAGGCACAAAACGCTGGGAGGAACTCAGCGGGACAGGCAGCAACTCTGGAGAGGAGGAATGGGTGACGTTTCGGGTCGAGACCTTTCTTCTGTCATCAGAACCGAACCGAAGGAGGAATGAGTCACCCATTGCTCCTCTCCAGAGATGCCGCCCGTCCCGCTGAGTTGCGCCGGCATTCTGCGTCTATCTTCGGTGTAAACCAGCATCTGCAGTTCCTTCCTACGCTGTCTGTCGGGGAATGTTGCCCCGACTGGCCCGCTCCAGACTGCAGGGGGCGCACTGAAGCTCGGTGCAGCCAACGCCAAGACTCTCTGGGGGAGGACCACAGTCTAGGGTCCTACCGCTGCTAGATATTGGGGGGGGGGGGGCAGGGGGTGGTGGAGACGCCCCTCAAACAAGGGAAAGGATATCACCCAGAGGGCCACATGAATGGCAAGGTGCCTGGTATAATGATAGTTCTGGGACTACCACGAAATATAACACCAATGAATGTGTGTGTGTGTGTGTGTGTGTGTGTGTGTGTGTGTGTGTGAATGTTGGAGGCATTTTCCACAGTTCTTGTTTTGCACATATTTTTTATCCTGAATAAAGTTTATTTTGATAGTAAAAAAGCATACTCAGCTTGCTTAGCCTCAGTGGAGGAAGTCCACAAGTCTAGGGTCCGTCGCTGTGGGAAGTTGAGAGACCTGCGGAGACACCCCTCAAACAAAGGAAGGGCTGAGAATTAGTTTAGAGACACAACACGAAACAGGCCCCTTCGGGCCCACCGAGTCCACACCGACTTGATAGAGTTCTTAAGGATAGCGGAGTCAGTGGGTATGGGGAGAAGGCAGGAACGGGGTACTGGTTGAGAATGCTCAGCCATGATCACATTGAACGGTGGTGCTGGCTCGAAGGGCCGAATGGCCTCCTCCTGCACCTATTGTCTATTGACCAGCGATCCCCGCACGCTAACACTATCCTACACACACTGGGGACAGTTTACAATTTTACCAAGCCAATTAACCTGCAAACCTGTACGCCTTTGGAGTGTGGGAGGAAACCGGAGATCCTCGGAGAAAACTCATGCAGGTCACGGGAAGAACGTGCAAACTCCGTACAGACAGCGCCCGTAGTCAGGATCGAACCCGGGTCTCCGGCGCCGTAGGGCGGCGAATCTACCGCTGCGCCACCGTGCTGCCCTATTTTTAGAACCCTTGACCCTGGGAAACAGACTGTGAGAATGTTGAAAGAGTATTTGCACTGCTCTTGTTTTGTGTATGTTTTGTGTATATTTTTTACTCTGACTAAGGTTTATTTTTGGAAATTTAACAAAAAAACTAACCATTTAGTCGCTTCGACTAAAACGAGACATCACATCATGTTATTGAAATTATTATTATTATTATCTTGTGAAAACTGCCCCAGGGGTAATATGAGCTTTCATGTTGTGCAACTGCTCTACGGCAGTAGAAACAAAGAGCTGCAGATGCTGGTTTACAAAATATTACACAAAGTGCTGGAGTAACTCAGCGTCACAAGGGGCCACAAAAAGCTGGAGTAACTCAGCGGGTCAGGCAGCATCTCAGGAGAGAAGGAATGGATGACGTTTCGGGTCGAGACCCTCCTTCAGGCCTGTTGCATTTCCTCCCTCAATGCTTTTAGTGTCCGACACAGAGGGATTTGCTCGAGCAACCGCTGTTTTAGTGCAACAAAAAAAAAGACACAAAGTGCTGGAGTAACTCAGCGGATCAGGCAGCATCTCCAGAAATATCATGGATAGGCGACGTTCAGTCTGAAGAAGGGTCTCGATCCGAAACGTCACCCATTCCTTCTCTCCTGAGATGCTGCCTGACCCGCTGAGTTACTCCAGCATTGTGTGATACCTTCGATTTGTACCAGCATCTGCAGTTATTTTCCATCACAAGGGGCCGCATCTCTGGAGAAGACGGATAGGTGACGTTTCAGGCCGGGACCCTCCTTCAGACTGATTGTAGGGCGGAGGGTAGAGAAAGCTGGAAGAGAGGAAGTGAGACAACTTTTCCTATCTTTCAATACTTGCTGAGCAATAAAAGCATTTTGGTTTGATTAATGGATTGAAATGATTGAAAGATACAGCATGGAAACAGGCCCTTTGGCCCACCGAGTCTACACTGACCATCGATTACCGTTTCACACTAGTTCTGCGTAGTCCTACTTTCACTTCCACTCCCTCCACGCGAGGGAGAATTTACAGATTGCAATTTAACGTCGTCTATCCATGTTCTCCAGAGACGCTGCCTGGTCCGCTGAGTTACTCCAGCACTTTGTGTCTTTTTTTTCGCTCTTAAACAGCGGTTGCCTGAGCAAACCCCTCTGTGTCGGACACTAAAAAGATTGAGGGAGGAAATGCAACAGGTTTGGCACAGTTACCACCAGTTTTTCTGCAGGAAGGAACTGCGGGTGCTGGTTTTACACCGAAGACAGTCCCAAAAAGTGGAGTAACTCAGCGGGGGGCAGGCAGCATCTCTGGAGAAAAGGAATAGGTGACGTTTCAGGTCGAGACCCTTCTTCAGACTGAGAGTCAGGGGAGAGGGAACTAGAGATATGAAAACGTACATAGAACGAATGAATGAAAGGTTTACAAAAGGACAAATCAAGGCCAGCAACGATGATCAAAGAAAGGTGGAGACCACAATGGTCCATTGTTGGCTGTGGAGAAGGTGACAACGAGTGATGCAAACTGTGAAACGCAGCAGAACGACAGAGAATGTGGGCCACAGTTTAAGAATAAGGGGTAGGCCATTTAGAACGGAGATGAGGAAAAACTTTTGCAGTCGGAGAGTTGTGAATCTGTGGAATTCTCTGCCTCAGAAGGCAGCGGAGGCCAATTCTCTGAATGTATTCAAGAGAGAGCTAGATAGAGCTCTTAAGGATAGTGGAGTCAGGGGGTATGGGGAGAAGGCAGGAACGAGGTACTGATTGAGAATGATCAGCCATGATCACATTGAATGGCGGTGCTGGCTCGAAGGGCTGAATGGCCTACTCCTGCACCTATTGTCTATTGTCTATTGTCCAGAAACTAGTCCGATGACTAGGGTGGGGGTGGGATGGAGAGAGAGAGGATGCAAGAGTTATTTGAAGTTAGGGAAATCAATATTCATACCACCGGGTTGTAATTGAAGATAGACACACAAAATGCTGGAGTAACTCAGCGGGGCTGGCAGCATCTCTGGTGACGTTTCGGGTCGAGACCCTTCTTTGCAAGCTGCCCCGAGCAAAAGATGTTGCTGTTCCTGCGTTTTGTGCGTGGCCTCACCCAGGCAGTGGAGGAGGCCCAGGACAGGAAGGTCAGTGTGGGAATGGGAAAGGGGTTGGTAAAAGCGTTTGGGAACCGGGTAGATCGCGTGGGCCGAGACGGACCGAGCAAAGGTGTTCAGCAAATAAAACTCTAGTTTTTGGGCGCTGCAGACTCCCAAGAAAAATAAAAAGCCCCATCAATTCCCACTGAAGAGCGATTTAGGAAATCAAATCACTAAAATTGGAGAAATTTGAAGCGTCACGGTAGCGCAGCGGTAGAGTTGCTGCTTTACAGCGAATGCAGCGCCGGAGGCTCAGGTTCGATCCTGACTACGGGTGCTGCACTGTACGGAGTTTGTACGTTCTCCCCGTGACCTGCGTGGGTTTTCTCCGAGATCTTCGGTTTCCTCCCACACTCCAAAGACGTACAGGTATGTAGGCTAATTGGCTGGGTAAAAATGTTATTAAAAAAAAAAAAATTGTCCCTAGTGGGTGTAGGATAGTGTTAATGTGCAGGGATCACTGGGCGGCACGGACTTGGTGGGCCGAAAAGGCCTGTTTCCGGCTGTATATATATGATATGATATGAAGGAGAAGGAGATGTGGGTGGGGAGCACTTTTTTTGAATTTTGTTTTTGAGTGGTGGAATAGGCATGTCGGAATGTCTACATGCCGAATCTGCAAAAGGCTCCGTGATGCCCTGTCTCTACTTGTACCACTGACATTAAATCAAATTGATATGCATCCAGCAATTAAGTGCAGAACTGCTGTTGGTATGCATTGAACAGAGAGCTGATGAATAATGATGTGTTTAACTTTGATCAGAGGTTTTTTTTTCACTTCCAAATGTCACCATCAATTCTTTATAACTTGGGGTTGTTATTATTGGTGGGAAACAATTACAGCTGTGATCCGAACAAGTTCAGTTGTGTTTACAGATCAAGTCCGGGCACATTCTTCCGAGGAGGGAAATTTTATTGAATTCATCCACAGGATGTGGGATCGCGGGCAAGGCAAGGCAAGGCAAGGCAAGGCAAGGCAAGGCAAGGCAAGGCAAGGCAAGGCAAGGCAAGGCGGTCTCTCGCTGCCCACCCCTACGGGCTTTCGAGAAGAATGCGGCCAGCCACCTTGTTGAACTGCTCGCGTCTTTGTGCTAAGAGATTTCACACTGTGTTGTCGGGGCGGTTTAGTTTAATCTAGAGATACGGCGTGGAAGCGGGCCCTTCGGCCCATCGAGTCCGTGCCCACCAGCGATCCCCGCACATTAACGCTGTCCTACACACACTCGGGACACTTTACAATTTTACCAAAAACCAATTAACCTACAAACCTGTAAGTCTTTGGAATGTGGGAGGAAATTGGAGCACCCGGAGAAAACCCACGCAGGTCACGGGGAGAACGTACAAACTCCGTACAGATGTGTGTGTGTACGTATGCGTGTATGTGTGTGTGTATGTGTGTATACATGGGTATGTCCGTGTGTGTGTGTGTGTACATGTGTGTGTGTGTATAAATGGATATGTATGTCCATGTGTGTGTGTTCATGTGTGTGTATGTGTGCCCGTGTGTGTTTGTGTGCATATGTTGCGTATATAAATGGATATGTATGTCCATGTGTGTGTGTATACATATGTGTGTGTGTGTGTGTGTGGATGTGTGTGTGCATAAATGGATATGTGTGTACATGTGTGTGTATGTGTGCCCGTGTGTTTGTGTGCATGTGTTGCGTATATAAATGGATATGTATGTCTGTGTGTGTGTGTTTACATATGTGTGTGTGTGTGTGTGTGTGTGTGTGTGTCTGTGTGTGTGTGTGTGTGTGTGTGTGTGTGTGTGTGTGTGTGTGTGTGTGTGTGTGTGTGTGTGGATGTGTGCGTATATAAATGGGTATGTATGTCCATGTGTGTGTATACATATGTGTGTGTGTGTGGATGTGTGTGTATATAAATGGGTATGTATGTCCATGTGTGTGCGTGTGTGTGTGCATATGTATATGTATGTGTGTATGTGTATATATACACACACTGGACTTTTTTTCTCGTTTATCATATTGTTTACAATGCACTATGTTTACATATTCTGTTGTGCTGCTGCATGTAAGAATGTCATTGTTCTATCGGGGACGTCTGACAATAAGACACTCTTGACTTGATACATAGGCTGGGCTGCTGTCTGAGCTGTGGGAGTGAGGACTTCTATCCCCAGATCCTGGTCTCTGCTATCCTTTGTGCGTCCTCTACCATTTCCTTTGGTGACCGCACTCCAGCCTGTCTGTGATCTGCAGACCCCAGAGGCCAGACTCTGATTCAGCCAGTTCTTCATTCTCACGGTGTTCCTTCCAACAACAGTAACCTTGCTTACTTTACAACTTCTGGCTTCAGGTCTACACCCACCAGCTCTGCTCTGCTCTGCATATCTTGGCTTCTGCGACACTGCGTTGCTACGTGAAGTAATAACTAGGTCTTATCCCAAATTTGGCTTCCAGATTCCTGGGATTTTTCTGGACACCATTCCGTGTTTCCGCACCAGACTGCACTGCATGACTCACAGCCTGGGTCTTGGCTCCGTTTCTCAGCTGCTTCAATTTCAAAATAGCTCTGACCGTCTGACGGTCTTCACCCCTCCTCCATGTTCCCCGCGAGTGGACAACTGGCCCCTCAGCCGTAGCCTGTCTAATCCCAGGAGAGATGGTCTCATTTTCTGGTCTGCAGCCTATTTCTCCATCACTCTGCATCTTGACCAGACCTTCACCGCTATTTTGTTCCAGGCAAACTGATCGCATAGTTTCCACTATTGGGAGAGTCTAGGACCAAAGGCCATCACCACAGAATAAAAGGCAGAGCCTTGAGAAAGGAGATGAGGAGGAATTTTTTTTAGTCAGAGGGTGGTGAATCTGTGGAATTCAGTGCCACAGAAGGCTGTGGAGGCCAAGTCAATTAATATTTTTGGGGCAGCGACAGACAGATTCTTGATTAGCACGAGTGTCAGGGGTTATGGGGAGAAGGCAGGAGAATGGGGCTGAGAGGGAGAGACAGATCAGCCACGATTTGAATAGTGGAGTAGATTTGATGGGCCGAATTGCCTAATTGTGCTCCTCTCACATATAAACAGAGTGCTCCTGGATTTATAGTTCGATCAATTATAAATCAGTGGTGTATTTAAACTGTTAACTCTGTCATGCACTAATAAACCGAGAGGTGTCCCTTCAGTATTCTTAGAAAGAACGGACATCTTTGGGAAAGACACAAAATGCTGGAGTAACTCAGTGGGTCAGGCAGCATCTCTGGAGATCAAGAATAGGTAACGTTTCGGGTCAGAACCCTTTTTCAGACGCGACCCGAAATGTCACCCATTGCTTATCTCCAGAGATGCTGCCTGACTTGTTGAGTTACTCCAGCATTTTGTGTCTATCTTTGGTATAAACCAGTATCGGCAGTTCCTTCCTACACAGCTGTCTTTGGAATCTTCTAGAGTCCAACAATAGACAATAGACAATAGACAATCAGTACCCCGTTCCTGCCTTCTCCCCATACCCCCTCACTCCGCTATCCTTAAGAGCTCTATCCAGCTCTCTCTTGAAAGCATCCAACAAACTGGCCTCCACTGCCTTCTGAGGCAGAGAATTCCACACCTTCACCACCCTCTGACTGAAAAAGTTCTTCCTCATCTCCGTTCTAAATGGCCTACCCCTTATTCTCAAACTGTGGCCCCTTGTTCTGGACTCCCCCAACATTGGGAACATGTTATCTGCCTCTAATGTGTCCAATCCCCTAATTATCTTATATGTTTCAATAAGATCCCCCCTCATCCTTCTAAATTCCAGTGTATACAAGCCCAATCGCTCCAGCCTTTCAACATACGACAGTCCCGCCATTCCGGGAATTAACCTAGTGAACCTACGCTGCACGCCCTCCATAGCAAGAATATCCTTCCTCAAATTTGGAGACCAAAACTGCACACAGTACTCCAGGTGCGGTCTCACCAGGGCCCAGTACAACTGTAGAAGGACCTCTTTGCTCCTATACTCAACTCCTCTTGTTACGAAGGCCAACATTCCATTGGCTTTCTTCACTGCCTGCTGAACCTGCATGCTTCCTTTCATTGACTGATGCACTAGGACACCCAGATCTCGTTGAACTCCCCCTCCTCCTAACTTGACACCATTCAGATAATAATCTGCCTTTCTATTCTTACTTCCAAAGTGAATAACCTCACACTTATCTACATTAAACTGCATCTGCCATGTATCCGCCCACTCACACAACCTGGGGCTGGCTTGGTTGGGAGATCAAAAAGTTAGAAGATAGCGTATAGAACAATACAGCACAGGACCAGGGCCTACAAACCACAATGTTAGTGCCGAACATAAAGTCAAGACAAATTTACTTGCACATAATCCATATTCCTCAGTTCCCTGGATATCCGTCCCTCATCCAATATCCTTCATGGTGGTCACAGTGGCGCAGCGGTAGAGTTGCTGCCTTACAGAGAATGCAGCGCCGGAGACCTGGGTTCGATCCCGACTACGGGCGCCGTCTGTACGGAATTTGTAAGTTCTCCCCGTGACCTGCGTGGGTTTTCTCCGAGATCTTCGGTTTCCTCCCACACTCCAAAGACGTGCAGGTTTGTAGGTTAATTGGCTTGGTAAATGTAAAAATTGACCCGAGTGGGTGTAGGATAGTGTTAATGTGCGGGGATCGCTGGTCGGCGCGGACTCGGTGGGCCGAAGGGCCTGTTTCCGTGCTGTATCTCTAAACTAAACTAAACTAAACCACTATTGCATCTGTCACCACCACCACTCCTGGCCTTGGCATTCCGGGTGCCCACCATCCCGCGTAAAAACCTTGCCCCAAACACCACCGTTAAATGTTGCCCCTCGTACCCTAAGGCTATGCCCTCCAGTACTTGATATTTCCATTCTGAGAAAAAGGTTCTGACTGTCTACCCTAACTGTGCCTCTCATCATTTTAAATACTTCCACCACGACTCCCCCTCAACCTCCTGTGCTCCAGAGAAAGCAATCCCAAGTCTGTCCAACCTCTCC
Organism: Rhinoraja longicauda; assembly: GCF_053455715.1. NCBI lineage: Eukaryota > Metazoa > Chordata > Chondrichthyes > Rajiformes > Arhynchobatidae > Rhinoraja > Rhinoraja longicauda. The sequence goes on from NC_135973.1 coordinate 9,402,787, forward strand.
TTGTAGCTGATACTCTCTGATCCAGGGAGCATCCTGGCCAAACTCCTCTGCACTGGTTCCAAAGCTTCCACATCCGTACGGTGATGGGGGACAAAACATTGCACGCACGACTCCGAATGTGGCCTAACCAAAGTCCTATAAATCTGCATCATGCCTTCCTGACTCATCGACTCAAACTTCCTGAATCCTCTACTCAAAGATGTTAAAGTAGTTGAAACAGGAACTCAATCGAGCTCAGACTTGTTTGGCCTCAATTCTTAAAGGAGCTGAGACAAACAATAAAATGTTTTGTGCTTCCATTTTTTTACGGAAACATTTTTTTCCACCTCCATCACCCATGTTGCTTGCCAGGAGACTCAGCTGGGAAAGGAAACCAGGAAACCTGGATCTATTGACTGGAAATACCCACTGGGTGAACCGGCGCGGTGGCGCAGCGGTAGAGTTGCCGTCTTTCGGCGCCAGAGACCCCGGTTCGATCCTGACTACGGGGTGCTGCCTGTACGGAGTTTGTACGTTCTCCCCCTGACCTGCGTGGGTTTTCTCCGGGATCTCCATTTTCCACCCATATTCCAAAGACGTACAGATTTGTAGGCTCAATTGGCTTGGTATAAGGTCATAAGGTCAAAAGGAATTGGGGTAGAATTAGGCCATTCGGCCCATCAAGTCTACTCCGCCATTCAATCAAGGCTGATCTGTCTCTCCCTCCTAAGCCCATTCTCCTGCCTTCTCCCCATAACCTCTGACACCTATACGAATCAAGAAATTATAAAGATAAATTGTCCCCAGTGCGTGTAGGATAGTGTTAGCGAGCGGGGATCGCTGGTCGCCATGGACCCGGCTGGCCGAAGGGCCTGTATCTGCACTGCATCTCTAAACTAAACAAAACTAAAAACTAAACTAAACAGAATGTGTTACCCCAGTACACCAGGGGTATGTGCATGGCATTGACATGCTTTTGGTGAGCCTTAGACATGCCAGCACTGCTCAGCATCAATGAGAACCAACATCGCACAATTACTCTCAGCATGTGTACACTTTAAAATCCCAGGCTGCAATATAAAAGTCTAATGTGGATTTAAATAAGACTGCATTATAATGCCCCCAGTTATTACTTCATTTTGAATCTATCTTAATTCTAATGCTGAATATATTTGAAATGCATTGTTTTTCCTCAGAGGTAAGATTTGTTTTTTTGGCCTATTGTCCAATTTAGGTTTAAAATCAGACATTATTAGCTGGCACCTATTTTTGAAACAGCCTGGTGTTTTTATATCACATATAGTTCCCTTCTCTCGTGATTGGAAAATCCATTCTGGGCATCACATCGCATCCTAACATGATCCGGAACGATTACAATGAAGGTACATTAAAACCTTTTACAACACTGGCATATTAGTCAGGACCCAAATGCTTACACAGAAGCACTTTACATGGCAGATATATAGGTACACCATCGATTTTCCGTCACCCTTGGCTCCAGAAAGTGGGATAGCATAGAACTAGTGTGATCGATGGTCGGTGTTGACTCTGTGGGCTGGGGGGCCTTGTTTACACATTGTATCTCTAAACTAAACTAAACATGGTCAGTCAGACAGGCCATTATTTCCATCAGGATCAATAACCCCATGATGCATGTCTTAATTTTGTTTCGTTGAGTTATGGCGGAAACAGGCCCCTTGTTTAATTCGTTCGTTTAGTTTAGTTTCGTTTATTATTATTGTCGCGTTTACCGAGGTACAGTGAGAAGCTTTTTTGTCAGTGATTCAGTCAGTGAAAAGACTGTACATGATTACACTCAAACCTTCCACAGTGAAGGGTATAACGTTTAGTGCAAGGTAACGTTCAGTAAAGTCCAATTAAAGATGGCCCGAGGGTCTCCAATGAGGTAGATGGGTGGTCAGGATCGCTCTCTAGTTGGTGGGAGGCCAGTTCAGTTGCTTGATAACAGCTGGGAAGAAACTGTCCCGAAATCTAGAGGTCAATTATTTGATGAAAAGGAACTGCTTTAAGAAATGAAAACTCTGACTAAAATTTACACATTGTAGTTTAGTTTAGTTTAGTTTAGAGATAAAGCGCGGAAACAGGCCCATCGGCCCACCGAGTCTGCGCCGACCAGCGATCCCCGCACATTAACACTATCCTACATACACACATTAGGGACAATTTTTACACATAAACAACCAATTAACCTACAAACCTGTACTTCTTTGGTGTGTGGAAGGAAACCCATGTGGTTACAGGGAGAACGTGCAAACTCTGCACAGACAGCACCGGTAGTTGGGATCGAACCCGAGTCTCTGGCACTGCAAGCGCTGTAAGGCAGCAACTCTACCGCCGTGCCACCATGCCGCCACGTTTCGAGATACAGTGCGCAAAAAAGCCCTTCGGCCCACCGAGTCCGCACCGACCAGTGATCCCCACACACTGACACTATCCAACACACTATGTGACAACTTATAATTTTACAAAGCCAATTAGCCTACAAACCTGTATAGCTTTGGAGTGCGGGGGGAAACCGGAGCACCCGGAGAAAACCCACGCAGGTCACGAGCAGAACGCACAGGCTCCGTACAGACAGCGCCCGTAGTCAGGATGGGAACCCGGGTCCCTGGCACTGCGAGGCAGCAACTCTGGCCTTGCACAACCGCTCCTCCCTTGACATTGACTAGCTTCACTGGTTAAAACAAAGCACCTGCAAAAGTGTGTGTTGACAAAAAGTTCGAGAATTGGGATCAGTAACAGAGGTTTTCAACTGTGGATTGAAGTCAATATAAGAAAATAACTGCAGATGCTGGTACAAATCGAAGGTATTTATTTCACAAAATGCTGGAGTAACTCAGCAGGTCAGGCAGCATCTCGGGAGAGAAGGAATGGGTGACGTTTCGGGTCGAGACCCTTCTTCAGACTGATGTCAGGGGGGCGGGGCAAAGGAAGGATATAGATGGAACTTTGTGCAAGGGATTCAGTGGGTGGACTGACGAATGTCTGCAATGCCTGTGGATGGAACAGCTGTGTTTGTGTACATCAGATTGTTTTAGTTGAAGATAGACACAAAAAGCTGGAGTAACTCAGCGGGGCAGGCGGCATCTCTGGAGAGAAGGAAGGACTGGGTGACGATTTGGGCCGAGACCCGAAACGTCACCCATTCCTTCTCTCCAAAGATGCCGCCTGTCCCGCTGAGTTACTCCAGCTTTTTGTGTCTATCTGCGGTTTAAACCAGCATCTGCAGTTCCTTCCTACACAGGTTGTTTTGGTTGTCCCTGCCGTCTGGGAACATACCAGGGTAGGGCGTGACTGTCACATTCTAGCTCCCGGTTATGAAACCAGAGTGTTGATGGAAAGGGAGTGGTTTAAGTCTCTGCTGGTTGCTCAGAACGTGGATCCACCTTTGCAGTGTTTATTTTGGCTCGTCCTTCCGTTTCTGTCCTCTCTGGGAAGTGCTGACCCCATTTAGTCAGTCCGCAGCAATAGGTACCGCTGGCTTCTGCCACAATGGGCAGCAGTAAACTGAACCCACGTGTAAGGAGGCACGAGGAACTGCAGGTGCTGGGTTACCAAAAAAAGACGACTCAAACTACTGGAGTAACCCAGCGGGTCAGGCAAGCAAGAGTAACGGGGTTGAGTGGGAAAGATAGATCAGCCATGATTGGGTGGCAGAGTAGATGCGATGGGCCGAATGGCCTAATTCTTAGATTTGGTTCTGGTTCTGGTTGATTACTGCGCGCACACACCTCATAAGTGGTTAATCTCGCGCAGTTTAGTATAGAGATTGAGCCGGGGGGGGGGGGGGGGGGGGGGGAACAGGCCACTTCGGCCTACCGAGTCCGCGCCGACCAGCGAACCCCGCAAGTGAACACTATCCTACACTAGGGACAATTTTTACATTTATACCATGTCAATTAACCTACAAACCTGGTATTTATTCACAAAATGCCGGAGTAACTCAGCAGGTCAGGCAGCATCTCGGGAGAGAAGGAATGGACGACGTTTCGGGTCGAGACCCTTCTTCAGACTGAAGAAGGGTCTCAACTCGAAACGTCGCCCATTCCTTCTCTCCCGAGATGCTGCCTGACCTGCTGAGTTACTCCAGCATTTTGTGAATAAATACCTTCGATTTGTATCAGCATCTGCAGTTATTTTCTTATACTACCTACAAACCTGTATATCTTTGGAGTTGGACACAAAATGCTGGAGTAACTCAGCGGGACAGGCAGCATCTCTGGAGAGAAGGAATGGGTGACGTTTCGAGTCGAGACCCTTCTTCAGACTGAGGTTTGGAGTGCTATGTGCTATCTTTGGAGTGCTATGTGCTATCTGCACACTGACTGAAAAATTCCTGGGCATTTGAGTCAGAGCGTAGACTGATTGATTACATAGCCACCATTTACCAAACATGCAACCGAAAGTTTTGTAGAAGCTGAACTGCAGATTACATGTGTCGCAATCGCCTCTGCTAATCAAAAACAAAACATTTCCTCTCACATGAGCCCTTTTCACAGTTGAGAGAAATTTGCCTGGGAAGAGCAGTGGATAAAGGGAGGATTGTATTTCACTGCATTTCATGCCGGAAATGAATGAGGTCATGGACAATGACAATAGCACATTTACTCTTCAGCAGAGGCCCAGCCTACTGGCGTTCTGTTGTATCAATGCTGGTACACTTCAGACCAAAACGCTCACTTCAGTTGAAACATATATCCCAGTGGTAATAATTCATCATTTGTCAGACCATTTAAAATGAAAGCTATAAGTAGCTTAAGGCAGTGAAGGAATGCTTGGCCAAGTGGGCAATCCCTGTGTCATTAATTCACCAGCCTCTGTGTAAGAGGGGCGACTTATTAAAAACGTTCTCATGTCCTGAGAGAGTGTGAGAATGGTGTCTGTTATTAAATGGCAGATTAAATAATGCTTGTGCTTGTTTCTGCTTATGTGTTAAGGAGCGCCACAGGAACATGTTAGTGCTATTACACATCTCGACACGGGGACACGGTTAGTAGCATCACTGCCTCACGACAACAACTACTCAGGTTCAATCCTGACCTCCCGCGATGTGTGAGTGAGAGTGTGTGAGTGAGAGTGTGAGAGTGTGAGCGAGAGAGTGTGAGTGAGAATGTGAGTGAGAGTGTGAGTGAGAGTGTGAGTGAGAGAGTGTGAGTGAGAGAGTGTGAGTGAGAGAGTGTGAGTGAGAGAGTGTGAGTGAGAGTGTGAGTGAGAGTGTGAGAGAGTGTGAGTGAGAGAGTGTGAGTGAGAGTGTGAGTGAGAGTGAGAGTGTGAGTGAGAGTGAGTGTGAGAGTGTGAGTGAGAGTGTGAGTGAGAGTGTGAGTGAGAGTGTGAAAGAGTGTGAGTGAGAGAGTGTGAGTGTGAGTGTGAGTGAGAGTGTGAGTGAGAGTGTGTGAGAGTGTGAGTGAGAGTGTGAGTGAGAGTGTGAGTGAGAGTGTGAGTGTGAGTGAGAGTGTGAGTGAGAGTGTGAGTGAGAGTGTGAGAGAGTGTGAGTGAGTGAGAGTGTGAGTGAGAGTGAGAGTGTGAGTGAGAGTGAGTGTGAGAGTGTGAGTGAGAGTGTGAGTGAGAGTGTGAGTGAAGTGTGAAAGAGTGTGAGTGAGAGAGTGTGAGTGAGAGTGTGAGTGAGAGTGTGAGTGAGAGTGTGTGAGAGTGTGAGTGAGAGTGTGAGTGAGAGTGTGAGTGTGAGTGAGAAAGTGAGCGAATATGTGTGTGTGTCTGTGTGTGTGTGTGTGTGGGTACGCGTGTGTCAGTGCATGCGTATGTGCATTAGAGTGTGTGTGAGAGTATGTGAGAGTCTTTGTATGTGAGAGAATGTATGTGAGTGTGTGTGAGTCTGTGTGTGTGAGAGAGAGAATGTGTGTGCGTGTGTGTGTGTGAATTGGTGTGTGAGAGAGTGAGTGTGTGAGTGTGTATGAGAGCAAGTGAGTGTGAGTGAGTGTGAATGTGTGAGAGCATGTGAGTGTGTGTGTGAGTGTGAGTGCAGGTGAAGTCTTTACATTTTCTCAGCAGAATGTACCCCCAGTGGAACCAGATTTGTTGACAGTGCATTCTAGATTACAACCATAGTTTGCAGGAATAAGTCGTTAGGAGGAACGACTCTAATTCTCTACCCCCACATTTTATACCTGACGCTCCACCAAAGCAAAAAGGCCTCCCACCAGCCATTCTGTCCAGACTCCTCGTCATTTTATATACTCCTATCAGGCTTTCCACGGCCTTCTTTTCACTCTAGTCACATCCAGGTCAATGTCAGTAATGCAAATAAAGAAAGCAGTGGCTCTAACGTGGAACCATGGACTTGCGTAGCACAGAAATAGGTTCTTCATCCCAGGGAATGCCAGGAGTTGGGTTTGGTTTAGTTTAGTTTATTATAGTCACGTGTACCAAGACACAGTGAAAAGCTTTTGTTTGCATGCTATCCAGTCAAAGGAAAGATTATACATGAATACAATCAAGCAGGTCATGGGATAAAGACTAGAGTGACTAGGTTTGTACACAATGGAATTTAGAAGGATGAGAGGAGATCTTATCGAAACGTATAAGATTATTAAGGGGTTGGACACGTTAGAGGCAGGAAACATGTTCCCAATGTTGGGGGAGTCCAGAACAAGGGGCCACAGTTTAAGAATAAGGGGTAGGCCATTTAAAACTGAGATGAGGAAAAACTTTTTCAGTCAGAGAGTTGTGAATCTGTGGAATTCTCTGCTTCAGAAGGCAGTGGAGGCCAATTCTCTGAATGCATTCAAGAGAGAGCTGGATAGAGCTCTTAAGGATAGCGGATTATTTCACAAAATGCTGGAGTAACTCAGCAGGTCAGGCAGCATCTCGGGAGAGAAGGAATGGGTGACGTTTCGGGTCGAGACCCTTCTTCAGACTGATGTCAGGGGGGCGGGACAAAGGAAGGATATAGGTGGAGACAGGAAGATAGAGGGAGATCTGGGAAGGAGGAGGGGAAGAGAGGGACAGAGGAACTACCTAAAGTTGGAGAAGTCGATGTTCATACCGCTGGGCTCCAAGCTGCCCAGGCGAAATATGAGGTGCTGTTCCTCCAATTTCCGGTGGGCCTCACTATGGCACTGGAGGAGGCCCATGACAGAAAAGTCAGACTGGGAATGGGAGGGGGAGTTGAAGTGCTCGGCCACCGGGAGATCAATTTGGTCAAGCGAAGCGATCGCCGAGCCTGCGCTTGGTTTCGCCGATGCATGTGATCTTTACCAGAAAGTATTTACCTTCCTCCAGTCTGAGCAACAACGATTCCCCACATCCCTATTAACTGCTGCCTGGACAACTGAGGAACTTCACTTTCAATGTGCCTTTTATGCTACATGCGTAAACTTTGCTGACGAGTCCACTATATGGTTGGTACCTTAACAAAAGCCTTAACAAAAGTTGCTGCCTTACCGCGCTAGAGAGCCGGGTTCGATACTGACTTCGGGTGCTGTCTGCACGAAGTCTGTACGTTCTCTCAGTGACCCTGCGGGTTTTCCGAGTGGGATCTTCGGTTTCCTCCCACACTCCAAAAACCTACAGGTTTGTAGGTCAGTTGCCTTGGTATAAATGCAAAAGAAAATTGTCCCTAGAGCAGGATAATGTTAAAGTGCGGGGATTGCTGGTCGGTGCGGGCTCGGTGGGCCAAAGGGACTGTTTCCGCGCTGTATCTTTAAACTAAACTAAAGAAAAAGCCTTCTTTAAGTCCCTACGTGCCACACCACCCTTCTCAACTGTATAGGTCACCCCATCAAAATACTCCATCAAATTGGTTAAGCATGACCTACCCTGAAAAGGGCGGCACGGTGGCGCAGCGGTAGAGTTGCTGCCTTACAGCGAATGCAGCGCCGGAGACTCAGGTTCGATCCTGACTACGGGCGCCGTCTGTACGGAGTTCCTACGTTCTCCCCGTGACCTGCGTGGGTTTTCTCCGAGATCTTCGGTTTCCTCCCACACTCCAAAGACGTACAGGTACGTAGGTTAATTGGCTTGGTAAATGTAAAAATTGTCCCTAGTGGGTGTGGGATAGTGTTAGTGTGCGGGGATCGCTGGACGGCACGGACCCGGTGGGCCGAAGGGCCTGTTTCTGCGCTGTATCTCTAAATCTAAATCTAAAAAAATCTGAACAAACCTGTGGTGGTTTGCCTCAATTGATCTTTTTTTCTCCGGATGACTATTGACCTTGTCTCAGATTAGTCTTTCTAAAGGCTTTCCTGCTCTCGAACATTAAAACAGACAACACTGCAAAGACATGGAGCTTGATCCATGAGCAAGATATGTTGCAAAAACATACTTGGCTAATAAAGTATGATTATGATTATGATGATTGAAAAATGCTCTTAATATTCCCTTTTTATTTCCCAAAAGATTAATTTGGCACTGACATTACCAGCTTACACTGCAACAATACATTCTTGGGGATAGACACAAAAAGCTGGAGTAACTCAGCGGGACAGGCAGCATCTCTGGAGAGAAGGAATTGGTGACGTTTCGGGTCGAGACCCTTCAAGGGTCTCGACCCGAAACGTCACCCATTCCTTCTCTCCAGAGATGCTGCCTGTCCCGCTGAGTTACTCCAGCTTTTTGTGTCGATCATCGGTTTAAACATTCATCCACAGTTCCGTCTTACACACATTCTTGGGAATGCCAACTTTCCATTACCATCAAGACCTGAAGAAGGGTCTCGACCCGAAACGTCACCCATTCCTTCTCTCCCGAGATGCTGCCTGACCTGCTGAGTTACTCCAGCATTTTGTGAATAAATCGATTTGTACCAGCATCTGCAGTTATTTTCTTATATTCCATTACCATCACGTGATTTCACCACCAGCATAAGGTCTTTCACTTGATCCTTTGCCGAACGCTCTTGCAGGCAGCTTGACGGTGTGAACTCTAGGCTAGCACCCCCTGACATTCTTGCACGTGCTTCTCTTGCCTTACAGCACAAGTTTCACACTTCGGTTGGCTAAAGCAAGTTACTCTAACTCAGCAGAAAGTAAAAAAAAAAAAAGAGATATAGAGTGTGGAAAAGGGTCCCTTCGGCCCACCAGCGATCCCCGCACACTAACACTGTCCCACGCCCACTAGGGACAATTTACAATTATACCAAGCCGATTAACCTACAAACCTGTGCGTCTTTGGAGCGCACCTTCTCCCTCAGACCTGCGTAGGTTTTCTCCGGGAGCTCCGGTTTCCTCCCACACTCCAAAGACGTACAGGATTGCAGATTAATTGGCTTCGGTAAAATTGTAACTTGTCCCCAGCGTGTAGGATAGTGCTAGCGTGTGGGGTCATCGCTGGTCGGCACGTACTCGGTGGGTCGAAGGGCCTGTTTCCGCGCTGTATGTCCAAAGTCTAAATACTGGGCAACTCCAGCACGCTGGAACTAAAAAAGGTCTGGAAATTGCAACATTTGGCTGGTGTTTACCCAGGCCAAATAATTCACCAGCTGGTACTTGGTTGCATGTGAGAAACTTGCAACTCTTGAAAATCCCTGAAGCCACCGGACTGAAAATATCTCTTCGAGGTTTCAAACCGCATCCTCATTGGAGACCTCCTCATTGCCACATCCTTGTCTTAGAGTCATTGAGTCGCTGCAGCTTGGAAGCAGGCCCTTCGGCCCAACCTGTCCTCGCCGACATGGATGCCCCATCTATACCAGCCCCACCTGCCTGGCGTTCGGCCCACATCCCTCTAAACCTTTCCTATTATCTATGAACCTGTCCAAATGTCTTTTAAATGTTGTTATTGTACCTGCCTCATCTACCAACTAAAGGGGCCCTGGCGTGAAGGGGGCGCCAAGAATTAAAGGGGACCTGCTATTGGGGGGGGGGGGGGGGGGGTTGGGTGAAGAAGAGGTGTTCTTTTTTTAACTTTGATGGTGCCTTTGTGGTGACTCTTTTGTGTGTGATCAGCCATGATCACATTGAATGGCGGTGCTGGCTCGAAGGGCCGAATGGCCTCCTCCTGCACCTATTGTCTATTGTCTATTGTGTACTTTCTATGCAAAAGCAAACAATTTCACTGCACTGAGTTGAATGAAGTCTCATCATCATCATCATTATCATTATCATCTGGCATCTCGTTGCATATAACCGGCACTCTCTGAGTGAACAAGTTGCCCCTCAGGTTCCTATTAAATCCTTCCCCTCTCACTTTAATCCCCTCACCCCTGTCGATAGTACAAGACACATACTGCAGACGGCCATGTTTACAGTACGTGGCACCATTGTCCCATGTGCATTCGAGCTCCACCGTCAGCAACAACATCACCTTCCTCATTTCACATATGGCTGCACCGTTCCGCTCAGTTCTCAGCCTTCCTCCGGGACCTCTGTGATGTTGTTTTGCTTGTAGGAACGTTTCCATTTGTTCCACGTGCAGGGAAAGGGGCAGAGGCCAGAGATTGGGCTTTTAGTTTAGTTTAGAGATACAGCACGGAAACAGGCCCTTTGGCCCCACGAGTCCGCGCCGACCAGCGATCCCCGCACAGCAACACTACCCTGCACGGACTAGGGACAATTTACATTTATGCCGAGCCAATTAAACTAAAACCTGCACGTCTTTGGAGTGTGGGAGGAAACGGGGGATCTCGGAGAAAACCCACGCTGCCACAAGGAGAACGTACAAACTCCGTAAGGACAGCACCCGTAGTCGGGATCGAACCTGTGCCTCTGACGCTCGAAGCGCTGTAAGGCAGCAACTCTACCGTGCTGTCTACGGGTGCTGTCTGTACGGAGTTTGTACGTTCTCCCCGTGACCTGCGTGGGTTTTCTCCGAGATCTTCCGTTTCCTCCCACACTCCAAAGACGTGCTGGTTTGTAGGTAAATTGACTGGGCAAATGTAAAAATTGTCCCTAGTGTGTGTAGGACAGTGTTAATGTGCGGGGATCGCTGGGCGGCGCGGACCCGGTGGGCCGAAGGGCCTGTTTCCGCGCTGTATCTCTAAACTAAACTAAACTAGGGACAATGTACACTTATACCAAGCCAATTACCCTACAAACCTGTACGTCTTTGGAGTGTGGGAGGAAACCGAAGATCTCGGAAAAAACCCACACAGAGAAGGTCCAAACTCCGTACAGACAGCATCTGTATTCGGGATGGAACCCGGGTCTCCAGCACTGTGAGCGCGGTAAGACAGCAACTATACCGCTGCGCCACCACCATTCTCTCTCACTTATAGCCACCAACATCCCTTTGACTTTTTATAGCTCCACTCAGGGGTAATGCAGAGGAGTCAATTAACCTACTGGACACATAATCACTCATTTGATCCTCTCCAGCAAACAGCAGCACTTCAAACCAGTCACTGATGCAGTGCCCATGGGCTCGCTCCTGTTGCTGTTCCGTAAGGCAGTTACAAGGGTCAATGGGCCCCACCATGGCCCATATCTTCCCATCCCCTCCCCTTTCTGCGTTCCGCAGAGATCGTTCCCTCCGTAACTCCCTGGTCCACTCGTCCCTTCCTCCCCAAACCACCCCATCCCCGGGCACTTTCCCCTGCAACCGCAGGAGATGCAACACCTGTCCCTTTACCTCCCCCCTCAACTCCATCCAAGGACCCAAACAGTCTTTCCAGGTGAGACAGAGGTTCACCTGCACCTCCTCCAACCTCATCTATTGCATCCACTGCTCTAGATGTCAACGTTACATCGGCGAAACCAAAAGCAGGCTCGCCGATCATTTCGCTCAACACCTGCACTCAGTCCGCCTTAACCAACATGATCTCCTGGTGGCCGAGCACTTCAACTCCCCCTCCCATTCCCAGTCTGACCTTTCTGTCATGGGCCTCCTCCAGTGCCATAGTGAGGCCCACTGCAAATTGGAGGAACAGCACCTCATATTTCGCTTGGGCAGCTTGCAGCCCAGTGGTATGAACATTGACTTCTCCAACTTTAGATAGTTCCTCTGTCCCTCTCTTCCCCTCCCACTTCCCAGATCTCCCACTGTCTTCCTGTCTCCACCTATATCCTTCCTTTGTCCCGCCCCCCTGACATCAGTCTGAAGAAGGGTCTCGACCCGAAATGTCACCAATTCCTTCTCTCCTGAGATGCTGCCTGACCTGCTGAGTTACTCCAGCATCTTGTGATTTGTACCAGCATCTGCAGTTATTTTCTTACACTCCTTGTGTAGGAAAATAACTGCAGATGCTGGTACAAATCGAAAGTATCACGAAGTGCCGGAGTAACTCAGCAGGTCAGGCAGCATCTAGGAGAGAGGGAATGGGTGGGTGATGTTTCGGGTCGAGACCCTTCTTCACACTCACATCCTTAATTTAACAAACATCCTTAATTTCAAGCTGCCAGAGCTCGAGCTGTACCTGATACAACAGTGTGTTAAAAGATACGGCACACAGTACACATGGTTCTCCATGTACGTTCACACAATAACACTCCAAGATAATGTTGGGTTATTCCTCATCCTCAAACTCAATCACTCCACCATTGCCAGCTAAGTCTTTCGCTGCTGAGAGCTCCACAATCCCGGTTTCCCTCCCTCAACCACTCCGTCTCCTGACAACTAACTGGCTTCTTCCTTTAAATTACTCCCTAAAACCACAAGTTCTTGGCCATTTTCCCTGAGGTTCTGGAACAGCCTCTTCCCCACAGCCACCAGGCTCTTGTGCTGCTGCAAGTAAGAAAGTCGTTGTTCTATCTGGGACATATGACAATAAAACGCTCTTGAATCCTGAAACACTACAATCTCCAATAAGTGTCTGAGTCTGAGTCTGTGCGTGTGTGTGTGTGTGTGTGTGTGTGTGTGTGTGTCTGAGTCTGTGTGTGTGTGTGTGTGTGTGTGTGTGTGTGTGTGTGTCTGAGTCTGTGTGTGTGTGTGTGTGTGTGTGTGTGTGTGTGTGTGTGTGTGTGTGTGTGTGTGGAGTGCGTGTGTGTCTGAGTCTGTGTGTGTGTGTGTGTGTGTGTGTGTCTGTCTGAGTCTGTGTGTGTGTGTGTGTGTGTGTGTGTGTGTGTGTGTCTGAGTCTGTGTGGAGTGCATGTGTGTCTGAGTCTGTGTGTGTGTGTGTGTGTGTGTGTGTGTGTGTGTCTGAGTCTGTGTGTGTGTGTGTGTGTGTGTGTGTGTGTGTGTGTGTGTGTGTGTGTGTGTGTGTGTGTGGAGTGCGTGTGTGTCTGAGTCTGTGTGTGTGTGTGTGTGTGTGTGTCTGTCTGAGTCTGTGTGTGTGTGTGTGTGTGTGTGTGTGTGTGTGTCTGAGTCTGTGTGTGTGT